>NC_048302.1:113536625-113596812 GCF_013100865.1 Trachemys scripta elegans
TCATGAGATTGGCTTTAATTCATGAGATTATGTAAAAATAATAGATTTGGTATTCTTTTTATTTACCTTCTGCTTTTTGAGCCTTTTATGGTGCACTGGGTCACAGTAAGGGCTAGAAACTTACTTTTTTTTTAAAGACTGAAGGCTGAAATCATCACATATCCACTTGACTCCAGGAGCTGGGGCTTTAAGGAAAACAATTATCATAAGAATCATGACAAAATCATGAGAGTTGGCAACACTGCAAATGTACAAAATTGAAGAGTTGAGCCATAGGAGATTGTTCAATCTACAAAAACAGTGTAATCAATAAATGGTAAAGTTAGACAAGAGACAGTTACAACTTACTTGATTTTTCATTCTCAGTGCAAAGCTATAAGTTTATGAACTTCAGGAAGGGCTAAGTCATCACTACTTTTATTTAATTTAACCTGACTTTTAAACAACTATGGAGATGATTTTATACAAGTCATTTCTGCAGGATAAATACTTTAGACAAATAACTATACCTGGTTGAAGAGTTATTTTCTATATATTTGTAACGGAATACTGGCCCTTTAAGACTAGAGGGAACCAGAAGTCTCCCTTCCAGGAATGCTGGAATAAACAAAGGCCCCAGAAATGGTCTTGTAGAAGTAAAATAGGAAGAAGTCCTGCAGAATTACTAGTTATGGTTTTGCCAATCCAACATCTTGCCTTTAAGGGCCTGGGACCAGGAGCCCTGTAGCTTAGGGTGGGGGCAGGGCTCCCCTCTCCCTCAACCAATTAGTGGGAAGCTCTCTGAAGGAGAGCACTATATAGGCTGCCTACCCACTCAGAAAGAACAGGAGGGTGGCTGACAGGGAAAAGCAAGCCAGATCCTGTAGGCTAAGTTCCCACTAGGAAAGATGAGAGCTGTAGCTCTGTGTGGGGAGAATAAGAGCTGTGTATGTGGCAGAAAAGCCAGAGATGAGTATGAACTTTTGTGTTGCTGTCCCTGTGATGGACTTTATTTTTTTGGGACACTGAATGCTATTTTGAGCAGTGTTTAGCTATTAAGCTAGCCCCAAGCGGTGGTTGGTGGTAGGTCTGAGAGACTGTAGGGAGTTCCTAAAGGGCCCTGAGGAGGGCAAACAGGGTGGATACTAAAGAGGCATCTCTGGCCATTAGGGGGTTCTCATTAAATAGCAAGCCTGTTACAATATTCTTATCCTAGCTACCATTTAAGTATTTCTAGGGCATTGACATACCTAAATACCATAGACTCTGTTCACTAGTCTTCCATATAATATTTTCTATATTATTTTAGCACTGTGGACTGCTCATTTAATCAGGGATTTTAATCATGATTTAAATCAGCAGTCAGAAAACCTTGTTTTAAACTAGTGGTTTTCAACAGGGGATCCCCAGACTATGTCTAAGGTAATGGTTCTCAACCTTTCCAGACTACTATACCCCTTTCATGAGTCTGATTTGTCTTGTGTACCCCAAGTTTCCCCTCACTTAAAAACTACTTACTTACAAAATCAGACATAAAAATACAAAAGGGTCACAGCACACTATTATTGAAAAATTGCTTACTTTCTCATTTTCACCACATAATTATAAAATAAATCTATTGGAATATAAATATTGTACTTACATTTCAGTGTGATACTTGATACTGTTTTTCACTTGTGAGCTTTGTCTGAAGACTGAGCCCCACTGCTCATGGCCGAAGCATATAACTTAGCTTTAGAGTCCGCTGTGGCATGAGACCCCTGACAATTTCCCTGCCTGTCAACCCCTAACACCAGACCTGCACTTGCAATGCCCCAAACTCATCCCACAACCCCCAGGTTGAGAAACACTGATCTAGATGTTGAATACCCCCAGAAGCCTTCTGCATACCGTGGTTGAGGACCACTGGTTGAAGGGGTCTGTGAAAGATTGTTGTTACCATAGAACAGTGGTTTTCAACCTGTGGTCTGCGGAGCCCTGGCAGTCTGCAGACTACATATGTCTAAGATTTCTAAAGAGATCTGCTCCTCCATTTGAAATTTTTTAGGGATCTGCAAATGAAAAAAGATTGAAAACCACCATTTTAAACAATTGGTTTTAATCTTGCATTTGTACTTCAGTTATTTTCTAAAAAAAGGTTTATTCTCATTTAATGGTATAACCATTAAAACCTGCTGATTTGCAACCCAATATTGACTTTCTGCCAAATTTGGTAGTTTAGCTACCCAGTAGGAAACACTATATGCACTTATTTTAGGCTATCTAGTTTCTTAACATACATTTATTCCAATTTATTTTTCATTATGTCAGAAAATGGTGAATGATATTTCTTGTTTACTAGGTAACCTTTTACTTGGGATTTGTGGCAAGCTGTCTTTGGATGGAAATTAGAATTCAATACATATATAAATATTTTAAATTACTTTTTTAGTTAAATAAAAGTACCTTAAATGTGCAGATATACAAGAAAAAAGCAAGTTTATCAATATTTTCTCACTTTAAAACTGATTTAATAAACAACAGAAATATTTACTGTAATTAGTAATTGCTGGATTGTTTCATCAGCCAGATTTTCAAAGATATTTACATACCTAAAAATGCAGGTCCAGGTCCACACAAAGATTAGGCATTACTGTGATCCAACCTCACCCCACCCCCTCAGCTGCCACCTAACCCTACAGACTCCTAAATTCACTCAGTGCCTAAAATTTTGTGGTAAAAGTTCCTTTGGTGCCTTAGTTTCTGCCTCTGGGCATGCATATAATGCCTTACACTAGACATCCAGGCACCCAGATCATGCCTAAGTCCCAACTCAAGCCCCAAAGTTGGTGGAGATAGGTAGGGGAACACCTTTCTCATCTGCAGGGCCCCTTTCAAAATCCAAGAAGAGATAGTAGTGGTGCCTCCCTTATAATTTAGACCAGCAGTTAGAGCACTCAACTAGGATGTAGGATACCCCTGTTCAAATCCTGCCTCTCAGAGCATCCTAATCATTGGGCTGAGGGATATTCTGATATGGGTCTTTCTCAATCTCTCCTGTTGAAGCCATTCCACTTTCAATAAATACTCTAGTGAGTCATTGGGCCAAAAGAAAGTGACTGACCCCAAAGCCTGCTGGTTATAACACTCACTTGGAACATGCATGATCTAGTCTAGGGGTGGGCAAACTATGATCCGCGGGCCGCATCCAGCCCGCGAGCCATTTTAAGCTGGCCCGCGAGCTCCTGCTGGGGAGCAGGGTCGGGGGCTGCACCATGTGGCTCCTGGAAGCTGCAGCATGGCCCTCCTCCGGTGCTCCATTGGGGTGCAGGCTCGGGGGCTGCACCATGCAGCTCCCGGAAGCGTGGCATGGCCTGGCTCCAGTGCTTCAGCAGGGAAACAGGGTTGGGGTCCACTCCACGCGGCTCCCGGGCCCTATGAATTTACCCTAATTATGAGCGCAACTGTAAAATAAGTGAAAGTTCATAAAGTGTTATAATAACCTATAACAAATGTTGGGGGAGCAGATGAAATTAGTCCAAACAAAGAGGTCTACTGATATAACTCAAGGACTGTGTTAAGATCATACTCGACAAACGAGTGTGGGACCAGAAATCAATGGACTGAAATTGATGTGTTGAAAATTAGGCCTATCTGGTTAGCATTTCACGCATCACTCCCTTTTGAGGGCCTCAAAAAGCAACTTTGAGGGAAATGCTGGCTGGCTGAAAAACAAGAGAAGAGGAAGGAATGAGCTTCCCTATCTTTGCTGCCACTACCACCATTTCCTAGGACACCAGATCTTTATCCTAATCCTGAGAGAGGTTCTGACCATTCTGGGCCAAAGAGAGGGACACAAGACATCTCCACACCTACCTGCTCCAGCTAAATCCTACCACCACTTGCGGGGGAGGAGGGGTGATGTCTGTGTCTCATATGTGCATGCACGCATTGCTTTTGTACCCTCTCCACTTTTCTTCTGTCTAAAACACCTGTCTTAGCTGGTCAAGGCTGCATATTTTGCACCACTGCTGTAAGTCTGTGACCAGAAAGGCAGCATCTAAATAGCCTATGCTGGTATAAGTTTGCCAGGTCTCAAAGTGACTAATAAGACCCTGTTTTGTGCCTGCATTTTTCCAGCAGTGAGGTTGCATGTGAAAGTTAGAGACCGAACCTACATTTTCTATCCTTGCTCATTCGTGTGTGTGTGTTTTGCCTTTTAGGAAACACGATTAGAGTTTAGCAGCAGCAGCTCCAGCCCATCTCAACTGACCTCTTTTCCCCAAAAAGGAGAGTTATGGCCATCTGTAATACCAGGAGGGAGACTGTCCAAAAAAAAAAAAATGGGTGTGATAGAGATCTTTCTAAAAGCTCTCTCCTGCTAAAGGGAAAGGGAAAAAAGGTTGTTAAAATGAACCCCTTCTTAATACTCTACATTTTAAATGCTTTGACTATCTTCGCTGTACTTTCATTAAAGGGTAATAGATTTTTAATAGTGCCATGGTTCTAAGCAGGCTAAGGGATACCAAGCCCTGAATCTTGTTTAGTATTGGACAGTTTCAGGGTTATATGAACACATTTAACTCTTTGGGCCCATATAGTCCTAAATTAATATAGCGGGCTTATAACTTTTGAATACTGCACTTAGACTTAGTAGGAGGACACTCCAAGCCATCCTTGATGGCAGAGGACAGTAAATGTACTGATCCACTGTTTTCAGAAATGACCCAAACTTCATTGGAGTTAAATTTTATGAAGCGTTCACTAACCAGCAGCCTCCTGGGCTGGACGGTCAAAACAGAACTTATACCTCAAGTTTGAGGTCACTCCCTCCATGACTTGTTTTACACCCAAATCATGATGAGGAGTAGGTTACAGCAAGGCATATGCTCGACTGCCTCCTTGAACTGGGTCTGGAATTCTAAACGGTTAGAATACCTGATTTACCAAAACTTGATTGCTAGCTTATGTTGACAGACACTGAGCTATTATAAATACTCTGTATAACCACTTGGGACAAATTCATTGAGGCCAGGGTCTTGTCCAACTGCAAAAGAGCTCTTCTGCACGTGGACACGTAGAAGCCTATGAAATATTTGTCCTAGTTGCTCACCCATCTTGCATTTCTTTAGGTGTTTTGATAGGTACTGATAGTCTACACATCACAGTGATAGGAAATATTGTTAAGACACTGGCTGTGAATGTCTTAGTAAGTTTTGGACTGTAAACAAACATTTTAGAAGCTAAATTCTGCTGCCAGCAGGCATGTTTTTTTTTTTTCAGATTCACAGTTGTGTAAATGTTAGACTTCGATGACAAGCTAATAGGTTCCAAGGCCAGAAGGGAATCCAGTCTGATCTCCTGTATAATACAGGCCATAGAACTTCCTGAAGACAATTCCTTTAAAGTATATCTTTTTTTTTTTAAGTTGCCAGTGATGGAGAATCCACTGTGGCCTTTGGTAAACTGGTCCAATATCTAATTATCCTCACTGTGCCTTATTTCCAGTCTGAATTGGTCTTCAACTTCCAGCCATTGGATCTTGTACCTTTTGGCTGCTAAATTAGAGCAAATATTCAAATATTTGTTCCTCATGTAGGTACTTATAGACTGTTTGAATCACCCCTTAGCCTTCTGTTTCTTAAGCTAAATAGACTGAGCTTCCTGAGTTTCACTATAAGGTATATTTTCTAATCCTTCAATCATTCTGCTGGTTCTCCTCAGAATTTATCACCATTCTTGAATTGTGGAATGTACTCAATTTCAGTTCTGAAGAGTGCTGTACTCACAAAGCATTTATAGTGTAGACAAGCCTCTGTCTCTAAAATAGACTACAGCTGGACAGAGTCAATTGGTATAACATTGAAGGGTGTGGAGAAAAAGGTGATGTTTTCTGCCTAACATGCAGGGTATATTTATTAAATATTTAAATAAATTTTTCTTAAACATTTTAAACCTGAAATTGACAACCTGCGTTGAGGTTAAAATAAAAAATTATTTTAACAATAACTTCATCAGTAAGTCCTCAAACTTTAATGAGTTAAAGCAGGAGTTCTCAAACTGGGGGTCGTGAGGTCATTACATGAGGGGTTGTAAGCTGTCAACCTCCACCCCAAACTCTGCTTGCCTCCAGCATTTATAATGGTGTTAGATATATTAAAAAGTGTGTTTAGTTTATTAGGGGGCTCACACTCAGAGGCTTGCGATGTGAAAGGGGTCACCAGTAAAAAAAGTTTGAGACCCACTGAGTTAAAGGGTGCTGATTTCTTTTAAAACTAGAAACAATTAGGGCTAAAATGTCAACTTTCGATGTCAACACAAGCTTTATAAAGGTCACAAAATGTAATTACTACATTAAGTAGATATGTTTTCATCCTTTATGGAGGGAATGCTAATATTTACATTTTTCTCAAATATTTTCAGTTTCTGCTATACAGAAAAGCTTTTGTTTATCTTAATTTGGTTTCAGTTTAGCTAGTAGGGGCAGAGAGTATTTTCTTCATTTAGACTAGTTTTCTCAGTTTGAAATACCAGTTGGGAGGTGAAGAAGCAGGGAAGCTTGTTTTCCTCTTCCAGTATATGAATAAAAACCAGCCGGGAGAAGAGGTGGTCTGCTAATTCTGAAAACTTGAATGACATGGGGACAGATTTTCAAAAGCATTTACGCACCTAAAGATGTAGAGAGGTACCTAATGTGACTTTCAAAAGTGCCTAAGCAGGTTAGGTGTCTGTCTCCCATTGAAATAATTGAAAATTAGGCTCTTAGGCTGCAGTGCCTAAGCAGATTATATCTTCCCAGGAATTTAGGTGTTGAGAGGCTCAGCTCCCTCTATGATGCATGGGGCTAGATAGGTACCTGGGAACAGGATCTATAAAATCCAGCATGCTAGGTGGGGAACTGCCTAAGCCAGCCATGGGGAGATGGAGGCCAGGATGTGTCCCCAGCCTCACACCCAGGCTGGACGTAGGCACCTCCCTCTGCTTGGGATCTACTGCTGTGAACATATTAGAACTAGATGTCTAGGCTTGGGGGGTTGCAAGAAGTGGGGGTCTTCCTTAACTTTTAGCCCAGTTTTAGAAAACTCAAGCGGGATGTGGAAGACTTGGGTTCCATTTCCCCCCTCTGCCTGGTCTGGAGAAAGATGCCTGTTTAAATCCTTACCTCTCACAAATGTGCTTGAAGCACTGGGCTAGAGGGTGTTCTGATGTGGGTTTCTGTCTCGCCTGTTGAAGCTGTTGTGTATGTAAATAATGAACAGATCGGAGTAGAGGGACTAGATCAGGGGTGGGCAAACTTTTTGGCCCGAAGGCCACGTCTGGGAATAGAAATTGTATGGTGGGCCATGAATGCTCACAAAATTGGGGTTGGGGTGTGGGAAGGGGTGAGGGTTCTGGTTGGGGATGTGGGCTCTGGGGTGGGTCCAAAATGAGGAGTTCAGGGTGTGGGAGGGGTGCAGGCTTTGGCTGGGGGTGTGGGCTCTAGGGTGGGGCTGGGGATGAGAGGTTTGGGGTGCAGGAGAGTCCTCTATCCCAGCCCAGAGCTATTTGGAGGGCAGGAGGGGGATCAGGGCTGGGGCAGGGAGGTGGGGCATGGGGAGAGGCTCAGGGGTGCAGGCTTCCAATGGTGCTAACCTCAAGGGGCTCCCTGAAGCAGCGGCATGTCCCTTCTCCAGCTCTTACGCGGCGGCGCAGCCAGGTGGTTCTGTATGCTGCCCCATCCGCAGGCAGCACCCCTGCAGCTCCCATTGGAGCGCCGGAGGGGGCCATGGGAGCACATAGGAGCCAGAAGGGGACCATGCCGTGGGTTCCGGAAGCCACGTGGAGTGGACCCCAACCCTGTTTCCCTGCTGGAGCACTGGAGCCAGGCCATGCCACGCTTCCGGGAGCTGCATGGTGCAGCCCCCGAGCCTGCACCCCAATGGAGCACCGGAGGAGGGCTATGCTGCAGCTTCCAGGAGCCACATGGTGCAGCCCCCGACCCGGCTCCCCAGCAGGAGCTTGTGGGCCAGCTTAAAATGGCTCGCAGGCTGGATGCGGCCCGCAGATCATAGTTTGCCCACCCCTAGACTAGTTCATGCATGTTCCAAGTGAGTGTCATAACCAGCAGGCTTTGGGGTCAGTCACTTTCTTTTGGCCCAATGACTCACTAGAGTATTTATCCAAAAAGTGTTAATGGCGTTAGAGAACACAGTAATCAGATTGTTTAAGCAATTAGGTATTGAAAATGAATCAGTCATCTGTACATAAACTTTATTAAAAGCTTCCAGACAGAACAACTTTGTAAAATTACGTGTGCTGCATAGTGTTTTATTAATGCAAACATACAATTTAAGATTGAAAGTAACCAATTTATGTGCTTGATGTATACAATGACAGAACTACTATACCTGAGGCATCATGATAAACAAAATACATCTCAAATTTACATATATACACATGCAGAAACTGTAGGAATTTTTTAAACAAGAAAAGTTGAAAACCCTGAGCCTCTGGAAAGTCTCCCTTTTATTATTTGAGAATATTTCTCGCTCTCATTAGATATGAAAGGTTAGAATTAAAAGAGACTTACTCAAGGATCAACTTATTGTACCAGCTAGTTCAAATAATACAAATATAATTTTAATTTGATGGGTCACTTATGTTGCATGCTTTCAGTCAGGGCCGGTGCAAGGATATTTTGCGCCCTAGGCAAAACTTCCACCTTGCACCGCCCCCCCCAATCCTCCTCCCCCCGGAGCAAAAAAATGAACACTGCATAATGTGGCATTGTTCATTAGAATTAATACGTTTGGCTTGAAAATTATTAATTTCATTGTTTAGTCTACATATCTATCTGCCATGAGGCTACATCAACTGAAAATAGGAATAAAATTTCATTTTTTTTCCCCCCCCATCAGTTCTTTTTCTTGTTCACTATTAAAAGTAAAGGATACAGAATACATGTCACTTACTAACTATGAGTCACTATTTGAATTTCATCAAATGTTTGACGTAAACATTGATTAAGAGCTCAATGTTGATTGTAATCGGAAATACACCCTTTTTAGTCACGGATACTTCCTTCCTTCCTATCAAAATCTACTACATTTTATTCTGCCTTTAGAATATCCAATTATTGTTATTAACAACATTTATAAAATTAGAATGGCAGATACTCAGTCATATAACAGACTATATCAATATGACAAATTTCAATAACCTACACACGCATATTCGCACATGATAAACATATACACCTCTACCCAGATACAACGCTGTCCTCGGGAGCCAAAAAAAAAAAATCTCACTGAGTTATAGGTGAAACCGCGTTAATCGAACTTGCTTTCATTCTCAGAGTGCGCAGCCCCGCCCGGAGCGCTGCTTTACTGCGTTATATCCAAATTCGTGTTATATCAGGTCGCGTTATATAGGGGTAGAGGTGTACACTCAAATACTTAACATACACACACAATTGACAAAGTATTAGCGAAATGATGCAGCAGCAATTGCCAGTCTTAAATCTGAAACAACTCAACAAAAATAGTTGGACTCAGTCAACAGCCTCCGAAAACTAGTAAATTTAGCATTATAAACAGTACAAACAGTTTACATTCCCACTGTTGCATGACTAGTTGCCTTTAAATTTATATTAGTTGCCTTTACATTTACAGTAGATTTCCTTCTTGTTAAGAAAGGAAAGGGAAATCTGGTTAATAGGCACTCTTCCATGTAATACACAAAAATAATTTAACAGCAGACAGCGAGGAGGAATGGTGAATACAGTGCAATTTAATTCCCCAAATCTTGTATCAGAGAAGCAAACAAACATCAAGGGAATAAGTCGCACTTGGCCTTTTCATAACTTACTTTCTCTAGGAAAGATCTTAAATGTACATGTCTGAATTGGCAAAGAAACACAAATATGTATTAGTACTTTATGGATCAATTTTTCTAGACATAGGACATATTTTCTGTTGCAGCATGGCTGCACACTGCTGGCAGAATCTGGCCATTCAGCCATGGGAGGGTCACACCAGCAAAGGGGGAACCTCTAGTAGCACCCATTCATTTGAGATGCTCTAATTTATGCCAGGGATACTAAAGTGGCTAACAATGGTACCAGGATCAAGGGTATGCAAAGGTGAGGTTTACACCATCTTTGAAGGCCTCCTCCCACACCTGCATGTGGCTTCTTTGCTATTGCAGATGATCTGGCCCCAAAATTTTAATGGAGGTACAGTAACAGCCAATAGAACAGAATATTTCTTTAAAGATCAAATATGGCATACCAGAAGTTTATAAACATTGTCAATCTAGACTGAGCCTGATTCACGGATTCCAAATACCAATAACTTAGCAGAAGATACACAAACAAAAATTGAACTGATAGACAGCCAGAAGCTCATCTCTTTGGGTATAAGCCTGGGTTAGAATTGCCATCTATTGTAGGATTACTTTTAGAATTCAAGTGGAATGAATAAGGTTTAATTGTGTTAAGTGGCAAATCATTTAAATCAAAATCTCAAGTGGTTCCAAGTCAACTGATTATTATTTTTAAACAAAATGCATTTAAGAATACATCCCTCGCTTGTTACCTACCTTTGTAATACTATACATAAACTTTGTCAAGAAATATTTAGTAGGATCATAAGTTTTGGGTCACTAAAATAGGGTTCTACATTACTGCATTTATACTTTTTTGATAAAAGTCACACAACTGACAAGCTATTGTCTGAGATACTACACAACTTTTGAGTTTAAGCAGAGATTCTCAGAATTATCAATTTTAAAAGGTATGACAGAGCACGGTAATTTAGTTTAAAAGGAAACTGTTGCCTTATAATTTGAAACAGTGAGCTCTTTACATACAAAGCTTATGGAAACAAAACTTAAAAAAATATTGGAGGGGCAATAGTTTTCAGTCAATTTCAAATTAGGCTCTGCACACACACTTATACTGCACTATGATTTGATGAGTCTGCATCATTAAATTCAGTACACAATTCAGAGGTTATGTTCTGAATTCACTTGTGCTGTTCAAGTTGAAAGTTCTTGTCAATGTCAACTATTCAGAAGAGATGTTATCCAACTAACTTCCCATTCCAGACATCTGCTACTAACAGACCCTTCTGTGACTCTTTAGTGACACCTTAATTTGATCAGTTCTTTAACTCAATCTAGTAGCTTCTGAGCATTGCAGCACATGCACCCCTTTTCCCCCTACAAATTCCAACAATAACATGGCTAGTGACAGATGAACTGGCATGAATGTTGAATTGATTTGCTTTTGTAAATGTGAATCAGACTCTGATATTAAAGTTTTGAAATACAATATTGCCATGTTTTTCAGCAGAGGTTCACAAGGAACCCATAGTATTTAAAGTTTGCACACAGTGTAGCGAACCAAGTTAGTTACCTCCTTGCAAAGGCAGATTTCTTGATACCTAGAAACTCAAAGAAAAGTAAGGGTTATATTATTTTATTTCTTTTGTGCAAACAAAGCAAAACCAGCATTACATATTGTCAGAACTATTAGTTATCTCAGATGTGATAGCTTTAGAGTTAGAGACCGAGACTGAAAGAGTACATTACATTCATCATCGCTG
This sequence comes from Trachemys scripta elegans, assembly GCF_013100865.1. Lineage (NCBI taxonomy): Eukaryota > Metazoa > Chordata > Testudines > Emydidae > Trachemys > Trachemys scripta. The sequence goes on from NC_048302.1 coordinate 113,548,169, forward strand.
TGTTCACATAAAAGCATGCTGGCCTTCTTAAAGTGGGTTTACAGGGGCGAGGGGGCAGAGGACAGGCTAACAAACTAGGCTGCCCTGTAACAGTCAGCCAGCGAACCAGCTTCTCTAGGAGGGGAGCTATCATTTGATAGTCCAGATGTCTGTTGCACAGGGCAGTTAATAAAGAACCAGGCTAAATGGAAGAGGGCCTCTTTCTTGGTTCCACCAGCTGGCATAAACTGTTTGCTGAACTGACAGGGATATATGTGGTTTGTGTTGTGCAGCTTGGATTTTTTGTTTGTTTGCTTTACTTTACTTTCAGAGGATCACAATTTTGGGTTGTATAGCCTGTCAGATCCCCTTTTCAGGAGGGTAGTTACTGGGGTGGTTGTCTCAAATCTACAAGGGGAAATTCTTTTCCCTTAGAAAAGGTGGTTCACTTGTAGAAAGCATGAGCCACCACATGAGGCTTAGTGGTGTTTGCAATCCAGAATGGCTTGAGAAAAAGAAAGGCTATTGTTTAAGTGGGCAGGATAAGACCTAGGAATGGAATGCTCTGGATTTGAGCATCAAAAAGGGGAGAAATGGTAACAAATGGGTGTCAATAGTTTTCTCCTTTTTCCTTTGCTACTAGGACAGATTGCCCCCAGAAGTAATCCTGTTCTGATTTAATAAAGTTTCAGCCACTTGGCCAAAAGTTCCTGATGTCTAAATTCATTGGTCTCTATTGCTTACAATCCAGACTGACAATGTTTTAGGTAAGGGCGGAAAAACTCCCCTCAGTTACCAGAGCATGTGCAATATGGAAAATAAGATACACAAGTATGTGGGAGAAATGAAGGAGGAAACCTAAAAGTTTCCCTTGTCCTTGAAAGTGAGGTGCACAGGATGGAAAAAGGTTTAAGTGAAGAGTTCATGTTGCTTGAGGGAAAAGAAAAAATACTGCAATGTTCTTCTCAAGTCACTAGTGCCCTAATACCGCATTTACAGGGATCACTGGGAATTTTAGTAGATTTTGGGCCAAGTTTTTCCCATGAGGTAACATTTTAGTTAGGGACTTTGTTTTCTTACATATTTGCCTATATATGTATTAATTTTAAGACTATGTTAATGGCATATTGGGAACTTAATTTTTCCAGAGGTTAGCAATAGTCCCACCTCACTCCAATGCTCTATAGAGAGCATGCTTTGCAATCCCTGCTTTTAGTCCCCATCTCTACCTGTAGCTGCCACTCCTCCTTTCAGCCAGCTAAAATGCCAGCACAGCGTTCACTCACTCTCAGTCAATCAGTGATCCATCTCCCTGACAAGGCACTTAATCCTATTCCACAGTCCATTTCTTTCCTTTGCTATGGCCAAAGCACCACAGGACACACTGATATACCACCTACCCAACATTCTACCCCACTAGCACCAACACAGCTGTGACAAATTCCAACCCTGGCTCATTCCTGAAAGTTGAAAAACAATTCAGGAATGAAGCGGGGAGAAGGGATTAGTTTATAGCATGTAAAACTGGATATTTTGCATAAGGACTAATTTACAGACAAGATATATCGACTAAATATGTTAGAATTCTGTTTCTTGCATTTTTGTTAGAGTGCAATTGGTTTATCAAATGAAAGTTTGTATAGTTCAAAAGACAAGTTTGTGGATGTACATAGATATTTAAAAATGTGTTACCTTAGGTGACTCATCCCAGCAGGGACACAAGCATCACAACACCCATGAACTGAGTGAACAGCAACAGAGGGGTGAGAAATGACCATACAGGCCATAAGGCAATGTTGAAACTGGAAATAAAAACAAGAAGTTTAATTTTTTTTTAGTAATTTTAATGTCAGGTACTATATCCTGCACATATTTGGCATATTGTACCAGAAGTAAGATTAAGGACTCTACACCCCAATCTTGAAAGATCAAATTTATTTGAAAACAGTACTGTAAAAAAGTCTCTCCTTCTACACAATCAATTTTGTTATGGTGTGAAAAACAACTCTACAGAAGTGGCACCACGTTATTACACACCTGTGACACAATTCCTTGGTTTACTAGAAACCCTCCCAACAAAACAGCTATTAATTTTCGTCCTATACAACAAATATTACAGCCATGGAAGAGAGAGCATCAGCATAAAGAACTTTTAATTGTCTGTGTTTATGTAGGAAATAAGATGAGCAATTTGATTCTCAGATAGTGTTCAGGGCTGGCAGTTATGAAAAGCTTTTAGATCGTCCAGCTAAGCTGCCTTGATCATGAATTAACTGACAAGAGAACTCCAAGATATCCTTGTACAACCTGAGAATAAAATTTGACTTCAGCAACAAAAACAGAAATTCTAAGCCAAGTGTGACCATTTTTCTTTTTACCCTTCCTTTTGTTCTCAAGTTTTGCAACAAATGTGTCATAAGGTCACCTATTGACACGGTCTGAAAACTCATGCAATAGTGAAACTTTCCAAATTGGCTCCATCTTTTTTAAACTGAATTGGAAAGCAAGGAATACACAAACTTCTTGTTTTGCAGATTTCTTTTTCTGCATCCATGCACAATTGTTATAGACTGGGAATAAGACTTTAGCATTATATAAAGCAAGGTATCAGGCTGTAGCATTTCAGTAAAAGCCAAGTTATAAATGCTTGAAAAATAAGCTTTCCAAAAAAGCCACAGTTCAGAGTATATATTGAAATTTTTTTTATTTAAGCAGTGTTCTGCAAGTTTGATAAAAGCTATCTGTACTGACCACCAGTCTGCTATAAAGCAATTTGAGGTAGTTTCCACCTTGAAAAAGAAGTTGTACATAGAGTATTTAGTTTTGTCCTAACTTGTCAGTTATACACTATCTTCTCAGCTTTATTTTTAACAATCATCTTTAATTTAACAAAACCAGCGAAGGACTTTTCTATCTTCTTAACACTTGGAAAAAATAGAAGACCCAATACACCTAGAAATGGATTTAATATACAATTTCGACCATTACTGGCCTCAGTTCCAGTCCGCAATCACAGCTTTCCTACAATTAGGAATTCACTTTTTCAATAAAAGGAAAATGTAACCAAAAAATGATGAAAGTATGATGTCTAAAATTTTTGTTTCAGTAGTGGTTTATTCTCTTCATAGGTTTACCACCTTGATCTGGCATTTTTTACTATTTTCTCAACAATGTACTCTGTTGTATTTCTGATATAAGACATTTTGTTTTAAGATTTTTAGAGACAAGGCCAGGTCTACCACCTTTACTTAAAAAAAATTACCATATATAAAGGCCCTTTGATTTACAGGAGACTACTCATGAAACAAGGTCCTAGTAAACAGGAATAAGGGTGGCAGAATCTGATCTATGGTCTCCAAGAATATTAATGGAAATAAGGACTTTATGCTAAATAGAACTAATTCAGGATGTGAGCAACATTACTGGACTTGACCAAAATCTACAGAAGTGACCATTCTATCAGTGTCCACTAGTGCTTCTAAATTCGAGAGGCTGTTGGCGTTGTCACTGGTAATCCCTCTTCAGGTTTTGCAAAAGTTTTATGTATTTCTGCAGCACTTTAACTTACCAAACTGCTGCTGCAATAAAAGTGGCAGTTGTGACAGGTATCAGTACTGGATACTGGGCATCATAATCCTCAATTCCACAATACCATTCTAGATATATTATGCAGTAAAAAGCAACAGCTAAGCTTGCAACCAACAAACAGCTGCCAAGAACAATGCACCAACTGCAAAGAAATAAACAAATTAAATACAGCAAAATTTCAGTTTGCGTGTTATCATCCATCACTAATTCACAGTAGCTCCTTACTTCATAGATTATTGTGTTGTAGTAAATGCTGATGTTACTAAGAAAACATTACTTTCACAAAATACAATACATCTGTATAAAACAAAGAAATTACTTAAGCATATATCTTATGACACATGATAACAGCAAGAATACTGTATCACAATAATTCACAAAATTCAGTTACTTTCAGTGAGTCTCAGTAATTAGGGGGAATTAGTGAAGATCTACTCTGCAGTGTATAAATGTACTGGAACAATTCTTTTTGTTAGTCAAGCATTGTCAACAGATTAAGAGAGTCCTAAATAGTTAGGCTCATGCCAGGTCTACACTAGACTAGATTTAGCTATATGGACCAATCCAGTTTACACCTGCAAAAAAAAGAGCTTTTGCTGGTATAGCTTACACCAATCGTCAGAGTGAAAAACTATACTACCAAAAGCATTTTTATGCCAGTATAACTGGATCTATTCTTGACTTTTGCTGATATATTTATGAATCAGAAACAAAAACAAAAACACACAACCCCTTTAAATACGCCCCCCCTCCCCCCACCGATATTGCTATACTGGCAAAAGTATTTAGTTTAGATCTGGCCACATTCCCAAGCCAGAGGATAACCATTACATTTGTATTTTATATGACAATTTATTGTGTAGTTCTTATATAAAGTGAAGTTCTGAGCTTTTCATTGAACATTATCAAACAGACGCCTTCCTGAATTAACTAAAAGTTTAACTCCACTTAGTTCCGCAACCCTTGGAAAAAAGTTTTTTTTTAAATACACAGTATTACCTTGTTTTCAATTGCTAAAACAGAGTATTTTCTCAGATCATTCTCACGCTGAAAGTTAGTTAAATGTTTTAATAAACTTTCACATCTACAAACTCATTACAGGATTCTAATAGAGTCAAACAGTTTAATATACTGGCTAAAAAAAACCATAAGGAAAAATTATTTCAAATCCAGGCATAACAGTGTATGGAACTCAACGGTATGGGACTTAGAAAGCTAACAAATTATGGACTATAGGTGCCAATTTTTAAAATTATTTTCTGGTGAAATATGCCAAATAGAGTTCAAATATGCTCAGCTTCACAAATGAAGTGAATTTATATCACCGCAGTTGAAATTACTAAACCACAACAGACAGCAGAGCAACTGTCTTTGTCCAAGAGATCACCTGCTCTGAAATATTGTAGCAAAGCTCTTAGATGTGCACTGGTAGAGACATGGGGACACTTGGGACCTTATTCTGCAAGGAGCTAAACGCTCTCAAATCATGGGAGACTGAGAACAGCTCAGCACAGAATTGGACTCTTAACCACATCTGGGGACAGATTTTCAAAAATGCTCATCACGCACCAGCCCAATTGAAAACAGTGCAAAAGTGTTAGTGCATTCCTATAACCTAGTTAAGTCTTTCTACTCTATTTAGTACTTGTGCATCCGAAGAAGTGGGCTGTAGCCCACGAAAGCTTATGCTCTAATAAATTTGTTAGTCTCTAAGGTGCCACAAGTACTCCTGTTCTTTTTGCGGATACAGACTAACACGGCTGCTACTCTGAAATCTATTTAGGAAGAAAGTTATTGATCTGATCCTAAACATAATTTTTAAATTTAAAGAAAAAATATACACATCAGAAAAACAAGTTCATATTACATTTAATTACCTTTTTATAGTATCATAGTGGTACTTTACAGCTCTGCTCTGTAAATTTCTCTGTTTTATGGATTTTAAATCTGTTCATATGTGTATGAATGGATGAGACAAGTTAAGTGAGTGCTAATCAATGATAAATTGGAAATTCTTATTAGTAACAATTATCTGGTTGCCTGAAACATAAAACTATCTAAAATTCACAATGTTTGTAGACTAATCTTTGGCAAAAGATTAAGCCACTGTAAGCAGCTACTTCAATAAAAAATAGCTTACCACCTCTCCTCACCATGAGAGCAATATTCATAAAGAGCCCAGAAAATATCAGCAACATTCAAAACTGATAACCTAGTAAGACACACACGATGAAGGAAAACTATTTGCTACAAATTAATAATTGACTGTGTCTGCTATATGTGCAATATATGGAATTTACAGCTTAGCCCACATAATATCAGGTAAGAATTTCTCCAATATCCCAAAACCTCTCAACAAGATTAGTTCCTAACTTGTGTTACCCATATTTCAAACCAGCTCAAATCTTTAGAGCCCTGCAAATCTGTAGATATCCATTTTATATCCATGGATATCCACACTGATGGATGCAGACATCCATGGACCACGTTTACAGACAGGATGCAGATACAAATTTTGTATCCGCACAGGATCTAAAAATCTTTACTCCAATTTAACTGTAAAACTGGTAATTCTATTGACGAGCGTGCAGCCTGCACCAATCCTGCCCTTAGTAATAAAGTGAATATTTGCAGTCCAACTGAACTCAATGGATTATTCATAGTAGTAAAGTTTAAGCACGTGTAAGTGTTTGCACAACTGAGGCCTTATAAAATACTTAAGACCCAATCCTCAATTTGCTCCTTTAAAACCAATGGATGTTTTGAGTTAATGGTTTCAACTTAACCCCCCACAAATACATTAGCTCTGTACATTAATGCCGTAGGACAAATAGCCATGAAAATAAATATTACCTTTTTAGCCTTTGGCATCTATCTTAAATCCAGGTATTATCCCCTCATTTTTATATTTTAATTCCCTTTCCCTCACTCTCAAGGGTACAGTAAGCCATCCTTGATTAAAAGGTGCTAACTTCTTTCAATCTCAAATAAATTTTCCAAAAACAGGCAGAAGAGTTTCTACAGAGCCAAAGGAAGACACAATATGTCCTTTCCAAAAATGTAACCAACATGCTACCCAATATAGGACCAAAAGACAGAGCAAGTTCTAAATTCCGATCCCATGCACTATAGCAAAATAATGTACTATAATTCGATTACAGGGTCCTGTGTTAATGTGCAAGAAGAATCTTGTAAAGCTTGTATGGAAAAATTAACTTTTTAATTGACCACAAAGATGAAATCTACAGTAATAATGTTGAAGACGTACACAGAACTTTTCTTTTTAAGAAGAGGATCCCTTACCTATCTGCTTGAATGGTCTCTTTAATAGTTTTAAAAAATTCAACATAGTATGTCACAGCAATTGATGCCAAAATCCAGAATGCAGAGTGAACATTAAGTCTGGGAAGAGGCTTCTCTTTTTTCTCCACATTTGTAGATTCTTCTGTAAATAAAACCATGATTACTCTGTTATAACCACCAGTAAATGAAGTATCGTTTTATTAAAATTAAATAGGACACTTAATCCTTCTAATTCATTCTTCTTTAGAGATTAACGTATTCACTATAAAACTTTATTTGGAATTAAAAAGGAAGCATTCTAAAAAGGTTCTGCACATTTCCTGAAATAAAAACAAAAACTAAGCAAGGTGCCTTTTGATAAAAAAGTAAATCAGCATATGCTCTGTTTGTGCATCTTGACAGAAACATTAACAGCTGTTTACATTGCTGAAAAGGTTATTTAACCACTTAAGAATCACCTATTATAATGAAAGAAAATATTTGTTTGATATGAAAGACACACATGGAAAGGTAAGACCAGTGTTCCATACACTAATTACTTTGCATCCATTTTCATTAACTCTGATGTTTGCAAGCTGAATTTCCCCATAGATCTTCCTACCAGAACCGGTGCAACCACTAGGCGAACTAAGCGGTCGCCTAAGGCGCCAAGTGGTTGGGGGAGCCAAAAAGCAGTGTCCTGGCTCGGCAGGGAGGAGCCACCTTCCGGAGTCACCGGAGAGCCAGAGCATCGGTGGTGAGCGGCTCCTGCAGGCTGCAGAAGATGCACATGGGCGATGGACCCGGGGCCCCTGGCTCCCCCTTCGTCGTGCTTGGGCTCTGCGGCTCCCGGGCATGTGAGCCGCCGCCGGGGTGCAGGGCCCTGAGCCTGCTCCAGGAGGGGCAGCGGCTCACACCCCCGGGATCTGCAGAGCCTGAGCGCGGCGAGGGGGTAGCCCGGAGGCCCACAGGGGGCGCCGCTGCCAGCATGCATCCGCTCCAGGAGCTCGGGGGGCGGGAGGGGGCACTGGGCCGCAGCCAGGGCAGGCGCACCCCCTGGCTCCCCACTGACCGCACTCAAGTTCTGCCGCTCCCAGGTGTGTGAGCTGTTGCAACTGCCCCCTCCGCAGCGATCTGTGGAGGACAGAGGCGACGGACGGTGTCCAAGTGTGCAGCCAGCTCCTCTCCGGGCTCCAACTTTCCCAGCTCCCGACGCTCTCCAGCCAGTGCGTTCCCGGCCGGGCACCCCCCCCCCCCCCCCAGCTGCGCGGGGGGTGGGGGAGAAGTTGCTTCGGGCCCCGCGGTTCAGGGAGTCAGGAAAGTTGGAGCCCAAGGAGGAGGCGGCTGCGCGCTCGGATGCCACCCGCCACCTCTGTACCCCGCAGATCGCTGGAGCCCGGTGTTGGCTCCTGCCCTGGGAGCAGCAGCGGGAGGCGGCGCAGGACTAGGAGGGGTGCTACTGTGGACCGTGGCCACCAGGCAGAGTGGGGTTCCCGGGAAATGTTCCTGACCATCGTCGTCTGGCTGGCTTGGCAGGAAGCCTTCATGACGCTGACCCCTAGGGCCGATGACCTGAACCTGGGAGTTGTAAGTTGCAGCCACTTGGGGTCCCCTTTCCCTCATGTCACATGGGCCAAGCCTCCACAGCTCAAAAAGACCCCTGGACTTTCCAGTTGTATTTCCCTGTATGGATTAATCTGGGATATCTATGAGAAAACAACCTATTTAAAAAGTTACATGATTAAATACTTGATATTTGCATTAATCTAACTTTCAAAAATATGCCCCAACTTGTTTTTATTTGCAGTGTTTAAATCAAGAAAACAATTCCAGCTGCAATGATGTATCCTGCTCTTCAAACTGTTCAGAAAGCCACAGCATACAAAGAAATTAATGTAGCTAACATTTTAAAAAGTAATTCAACTGATTATAAAAACACAGCCACAAAACTAGGAAAATCACGCCATGACTGTTGGTTTCACACGTCCCACATAAGGAAGTGATTAGTAAGAAACACATATTATGCAAAAACAAACAGAAGTTTCAGTAAATATTAGTTTAAACTTAAAGACAAACTTTACAATATGAAATCATATGGAAGGGGCCTATTTTATAAAGAACATTTCAAAAAAGCATTTTTCAGCGGTTGTTGGAAAGTTGTCAGGTCATTTTTAAGTAGAGCTGTCAAAGGTCTGCAAATCTGTTATTGAACTTATTACTATGTACACTTGAAAAGGACCAGGGTGATGGGGTTTAGCTACAGGAACACATGATTTTATACAATCCCTTGTGCCATCCCATTATTTAAAAGAGACAAACAGGAGTGACGGTAGTGGGCCGGATGGACAGATGGAGACACCCTGGAGCCATGCAGCCAGGAGCTCTTCTCGAGCCAGGAGGAAGGTAGCCAGTTGCAGCGGCCGGTACTTGGTGGAGGACAAAACAGAAGAGCAGGTTCCCAGTAAGCGGGTTTCCCCCCCCCCGGGAAGGAATTTTTTTCGGTGCGGACTCTTTAGGAGAGGAGGGTTAGGCATGCATGCCTAGATACGGAATAGTGCATTGATGTGGTTTATCACATCGCAGTGATCTGCCTCAATAATCTCCTCGAATGTCTCATCCAGAACATGTGCAATGTGCTTGCGCAGGTTTATCGGGAGAGCCACCGTGGTCCTTGTCCCAGCCAGGCTAACGTGTCCACACCACTGTGTCGCGAGGGGCGGAGAGACCATTGCTGCACATAGGCAAGCTGCATATGGGCCAGGGCAGAAGCTGCATTGCAGTAGAAGACCCTCCCTTGCTTCCCAGGTCACCCTCAGCAGCGAGATATCGTCCAGGATGAACTCCTGTGGAAAATGTTGGGACAGTGTTCAGTGTAGGTGCCAGTGAAGCTGTTGGCTCTCCCCAAGGCACAGAAACCCAGAGGACAGTGCAGCCCTGAAACAATCAGTCCCCCTTACTCACCATTTTGAGGCTCCCGTGGGATGTGCGCTCCGTTTCGGACGGGAAAATTATGCTATTGTGTAGACCCTGTGTGTTTTCTACTCCTTAAGTACGGGGGGAAATCATTACTGTCTGGTATAAACAATGCTGCCTCTGTTAAATGTTGCATTTTGCCTATACAGCTGCATCAACCTTGAGACCTCAGCCATCCCTCTTATCACCTGCTCAGAGACTGCAAAGACTCAGGAAGAGACCGCAAAAAAGCAAAGAAGACATGCTGCAAGAAGTGATGCAGCAATCTATTAAAGAGAATGAGAAAGCACAAAACTGGAGGAAGAGAGAAAGCAGGATCCGCCAGGAAAACGCAGCGCACCAGCAGCAAAGCACTGATAGGCTCATAAGCATCCTGGAGCGACAAGCAGATGCTATCCAGGAGCTGGTAGCCATGCTCAAAGAGGAGCAGTACCGCAAATGTCACCCCCACCCCCACAGCCCTTGTCCCAAAACTCTTTCCGTTGTGCCCCACTGTCACCTCCGACCCACTTTCTCCAACTTCCGTGTTCTTCACGCCACCCACTGCCTCCAACACCAGTATCTTCACCACCCAGCCCTGAAAACCACGACCCTTACCCTCTGCACTCAAACCCCATCACCATGCAGTATAGCTGTCCTGAAGTGCAGCACTCACTGCACAGCACACCAGACAGGACATACACAAATCTGTGATTGTACTGTTCCCCACTCCACCCCCTTGTTTCTTTTCAATAAATGGATTTTTTGGCTTTGAAAACATTCTTTATTATTGCATAAAAGTAAAAAAGACTCCTTAGCCCAGGAAATAAACAGGCACTGCAAGTCTGCTTAGCAAACATTGATTCCTAAAGATCGGAAGAACTATTGCACTTCACTCCCGTGCAGGGCACCAGATATCACTACTGGTTTTCAGCCTCAAATTGCTCCCTCAAGGCATCCCTAATCCTTGCAGCCCCGCACTGGGCCCCTGTAATAGCCCTGCTCTCTGGCTGTGCAAATTCAGCATCCAGGTGTTGAACCTTGGAGGTCCATGCCTGAGTGAAGCTTTCACCCTTCCCTTCACAAATATTATGGAGGGCACAGCACGTGGATATAACCGTGGGGATGCTGTTTTCGGCCAAGTCCAGCTTCCCATACAGAGATCGCCAGTGGCCATTTAAGCGGCCAAAGGCACACTCCACAGTCATTCGGCACCGGCTCAGCCTGTAGTTGAACCGTTCCTTGCTGCTGTCAAGGGTCCCTGTGTAGGGTTTCATGAGCCACGGCATTAACGGGTAAGTGGGATCTCCAAGGATCACAATGGCTTTTCAACTTCCCCTACCGTGATCTTCTGCTCTGGGAAAAAAGTCCCGGCCTGCATCTTCTTGAACAGCCAAGTGTTCCGAAAGATGCATGCGTCATGCACCTTTCCGGGCCAGCCTGTGTTAATGTCAATGAAACACCCATGGTGATCCACAAGCACCTGGAGAACCATAGAGAAATACCCCTTCCGATTAATATACTCGGATCCAGGTGGGGTGGTGCCAGAATAGGAACGTGCGTCCCATCTATCGCCCGTCCACAGTTAGGGAACCCCATTTGTGCAAAGCCATCCACTCTTTCCTGCACGTTACCCAGAGTCACAGTTCTTCTGAGTAGGATGCAATTAATGGCCTTGCAAACTTGCATCAACACGATTCCAACGGTCAACTTTCCCACTCCAAACTGGTTTGTGACCGACCAATAGCTGTCTGGAGTTGCCAGTTTCCAGATTGCAATAGCCACCCGCTTCTCCACTGGCAGGGCAGCTCTCAATCTCGTGTCCCTGCGCCGCAGGGTGGGGGCAAGCTCCTCACACAGTCCCATGAAAGTGGCTTTTCTCATCCGAAAGTTCTGCAGCCACCGCTCGTCATCCCAGACTTCCATGACGATGTGAGCCCACCACTCAGTGCTTGTTTCCCCGAGCCCAAAAGCGGTGTTCCACGGTGCTGAGCATGTCCGTGAATGCCACAAGCAATTTCATGTCGTACGCATTACGCGGCTCGATAGCATCATCAGACTCCTCACCCTCACACTCACTGTCACTTTGGATCTTAAGGAATAGTTCAACAGCCAAATATGACATGCTGTCGAGACTCGTCAGCATACGCCTCAGCAGTTCGGACTCCATTTCCAGCAGACAGATCGTGCTGCACAGAAACCATTGAAAGATGCGCCAAAGGTGGACGGAAACAAAGGGATTTCTGGGATGTAAAGTGATGCATCACGGGGCATTGGGACAGGACCCAGAATTCCCCGCACCCATGCCCCCTTCCCACAACCCACGGCGCCAGAATGGGAAAAGGTGCTCTGTGGGATAGCTGCCCATAATGCATTGCTCCCAATAGTGCTGCAAATGTGGCCACGACAGTGCGCTGGGCAGCTGTCAGTGTGGACAGACTGCAGCGCTTTCCCTACTCAGCTGCACGAAGTCAGGTTTAGCACTGTACATCTGCAAGTGTAGCCAAGGCCTAAAACTCTGGCAATTGCTGCTGCATCATTTCGCTAATACTTTGTGTCAACTGTGTATGTTAAGTATTTGAGTGTACACCTCTACCCCTATATAACGTGACCCGATATAACATGAATTCGGAGATAACGCGGTAAAGCAGCGCTCCAGGGGGGTGGGGCTGTGAACTCTGGCAGATCAAAGCAAGTTCGATAGAACGCGTTTTCACCTATAACACGGTAAGATTTTTTTGGCTCCCGAGGACAGCGTTATATCGGGTTAGAGGTGTATATGTTTATCATGTGTGAATATGCGTGTGTAGGTTGTTGAAATCTGTCATATTGATATTGTCAGTTGTTGTATGACAGTATCCGCCATTCTAATTTTATAAATTTAACAACAACAATAATTGAATATTCTAAAGGTAGAATAAAATGTAGTAGATTTTGATATGAAAGAAGGAAGGAAGTATATGTGACTAAAAAGGGTGTATTTCTGATTACAATCAACATTGCTTAATTTTAAGGAAAAGTCATCTTGAGCTCTTAATCAATGTTTACGGCAAACATTTGATGAAATTCAAATAGTGACTCATAGTAAGTGACATGTATTCTCTATCCTTTACTTTTAATAGTGAACAAGAAAAAGAACTGATGAGGAAAAAAAATGAAATTTTATTACTATTTTCAGTTGATGCAGCCTCATGGCAGATAAATATGTAGACTAAATAATGAAATTAATAAATTTTCAAGCCAAACGTGTATTAATTCTAATGAAAAATGCCACATTATGCAGTGTTCATTTTTGAAAGCTTATAATAAGCGATGCTCCAGGGGGAGGGGAGGAGGACGGGGGGGCGCAAGGTGGAAGTTTCGCCTAGGGCATATAATATCCTTGCACCGGCCCTGACTCAAAGCATGCAACATAAGTGACCCATCAAATTAAAATTATATTTGTATTATTTGAACTAGCTGGTACAATAAGTTGATCCTTGAGTAAGTCTCTTAATTCTAACCTGTCAGATCTAATGAGAGCGAGAAATATTCTCAAATAATAAAAGGGAGACTTTCCACAGGCTCGGGGTTTTCAACTTTTCTTGTTTAAAAAATTCCTACAGTTTCTGCATGTGTATATATGTAAATTTGAGATGTATTTTGTTTATCATGATGCCTCAGGTATAGTAGTTCTGTCATTGTATACATCAAGTACATAAATTGGTTACTTTCAATCTTAAATTGTATGTTTGCATTAATAAAACACTATGCAGCACACGTAATTTTACAAAGCTGTTCTGTATATAAACTTTATTAAAAGCTTCCAGTCAGATGACTGATTCATTTTCAATACCTAATTGCTTAAACAATGTGATTACTGTGTTCTCTAACACCATTAACATGTCGATTTGTGAAGCAGGTATGTTGTAATAATTGGGCCCTATGAATTTACCTTAATTATGAGCTCAACTGTAAAATAAGTGAAAGTTTATAAAGTGTTACAATAACCCAGGGGTAGGCAACCTAGGGCACGGGTGCCAAAGGCGGCACGCGAGCTGATTTTCAGTGGCACTCACACTGCCTGGGTCCTGGCCACTGGTCTGGGGGGCTGTGCATTTTAATTTAATTTTAAATGAAGCGTCTTAGACATTTTAAAAACCTTACTTACTTTACATACAACAATAGCTTAGTTATATATTAGAGACTTATAGAAAGAGACCTTCTAAAAAGATTAAAAAGTATTGCTGGCACGTGAAACTTTAAATTAGAGTGAATAAACGAAGACTCGGCACACCACTTCCGAAAAGTTGCCGACCCCTGTAATAACCTATAACAAATGTTGGGGGAGCAGATGAAATTAGTCCAAACAAAGAAGCCTACTGATATAACTCAAGGACTGTGTTAAGATGATACATGACAAACGTGTGGGACCAGAAATCAATGGACTGAAATTGGTGTGTTGAAAATTAGGCTTATCTGGTTAGTATTTCACACATCACTCCCTTTTGAGGGCCTCAAAAAGCAACTTTGAGGGAAATGCTGGCTGGCTGAAAAACAAGAGAAGAGGAAGGAGTGAGCTTCCCCATCATTGCTGCCACTACCACCATTTCCTGGGACACCAGATCTTTATCCTACTCCTGAGAGATGTTCTGACCATTCTGGGCCAGAGAGAGGGACACAAGACATCTCCATACCTACCTGCTTCAACTAAATCCTACCACCACTTGGGGAGGAGGGGTGATGTCTGTCTCTCATATGTGCATGCACGCATTGCTTTATTTCTTCTCTTTTGTACCCTCTCCTCTTTTCTTCTGTTTAAAACATCTGTCTTAGCTAGTCAAGGCTGCATATTTTGCACCACTGCTGTAAGAGAGTGTGTGTGTCTTGTTTTGCCTTTTAGGAAACACGATTAGAGTTTAGCAGCAGCAGCTCCAGCCCATCTCAACTAACCTCTTTTCCCCAAAAAGGACAGTTACGGCCATCTGTAATACCAGGAGGGAGACTGTCAAAAAAAAAAAAAAAATTTGGGAGTGAGAGAGATCTTTCTAAAAGCTCTCTCCTGCTAAATGGAAAGGGGAAAAAGGTTGTTAAAATGAACCCCTTCTTAATACTCTACATTTTAAATGCTTTGACTATCTTCGCTGTACTTTCATTAAAGGGTAATAGATTTTTAATAGTGCCATGGTTCTAAGCAGGCTAAGGGATACCAAACCCTGAATCTTGTTTAGTGTTGGACAGTTTCAGGGTTATGCTAACACATTTAACTCTTTGGGCCCATATAGTCCTAAATTAATATAACAGGCTTATAACTTTTGAATACTGCACTTAGACTTAGTAAGTGGGAACTCCAAGCCATCTCCTTGAACTGGGTCTGAAATTCTAAATGGTTAGAATACCTGATTTACCAAAACTTGAAGGCTAGCTTATGTTGACAGACACTGAGCTATTATAAATACTCTGTATATCCACTTGGGACAAATTCATTGAGGCCAGGGTCTTGCCCAATTGCAAAAGAGCTCTTCTGCACATGGACATGTAGAAACCTATGAAATACTTGCCCTAGCTGCTCACCCATCTTGCATTTGTTTAGGTGTTTTGAAAGGTACTGGTAGTCTACACATCACAGTGATAGGAAATATTGTTAAGACACTGGTTTGAATGTCTTATTAAATTTTGGACTGTAAATATACTGTAGGGCGCAAAATATCCTGGCACCGGCCCTGCTTCCTACCAATGTCACATGCCAAGTTTCAATTTCAGGAGGCAGCTTGATATGCAGAGGATATTAACTGTACTTAAGTTACTGTAAAAAAGTGATTACATAGAAATGTAGATTTTTCTAGAATTCTCACTGTAAGATCTGAGCGCCTTACAAATTTTAGAGCAGACAGAATCAATGAGGGCAAAGGAGCATACAGTTTTGAAGGCAAGGGTGTATGTTCTTTTAACTGCAATGTTGAAAGACCAACTCATTAAACAAAACACATACATTGTTAGAATTAACTAAACTAAATTGATGGGAATACCTGTGGAAATATTTGCATATTTGAATATTTCACATATTTTACGCCTCCTTTATTAGGACAAGCACATTATTTGTAACTGCTCTTTGGATTTGCCTTTCTCTGTTCCCTAGTACTAAACAGTCAGTAACACCCTTGCCATGGTAATATATATTACTTCACTTTACATTTTTCTGTGATTTGCATAATAATTAGGTAAATTTAGTAGTAATAGATTTAGCAAACTTACCACTTTGGAACCTCCCTTTGTCTCAACCCCTTTGGTTCACAGTTCGAGGGCCTTTATGGTGCCTACAAAAACTGCTTTGAGATCTTATTCTTGTATTCCTGAGATCCTCTACAACTAGGGGTTCCCAAACTTGGTTCGCAGCTTGTTCAGGGTAAGCCCCTGGCGGCTGAAAGACGCTTTGTTTACCTGAGCATCCGCAGGTATGGCCGCTCGCAACTCCCAGTGGCCGCAGCTCCCATTGACCAGGAACAGCGAACCGCAGCCACTGGGAGCTGCGAGCGGCCATACCTGCGGACGCTCAGGTAAACAAAGCATCTTGCAGCCCACCAGGGACTTACCCTGAACAAACCACAAACCAAGTTTGGGAACTCCTGCTATACAACAAGGGTGTGAGACCTCTTTGATTTTCTTCTTCCTCCCCTTTTTGTACAGTTCTTCCCCCTACCCTCCCTTCTCTTATTAGCATTTTAATAGCTTCATAATAAACAAATCACTGCAACCTGTTGTCTGACACCCCTAAAAATTAACAAGAACAAAGTACTGATAAGCTCTCCTCAGCTGATGTCTCTGTTGGGGGAGGGGGTCAGGCTGGCATAAGGGGCAGAGAACATATACCCTGACAGACAGGGCCAGCTATTGGAACTCAGACAAGGGGCTTGTCCACATGAGACAGCGTAGCTCAAGATACCACCCCCTCGCACTGCACACACACCCGTACCATGGATGTAGTTATAGTAGGGTATGCTGCAACCATTTATTCCCCTATGGGAAGGGTAACAACTGCACTGGCATGAGCCACATTTATACTGGTATAATAGTGGCCACACCAGGGTTTTACTGGTGTTAACTACTTCAATTAAAAACCTCTAAACGACACACTTAAACCCTTAAAATGAAAGTATAGAGCAGGCTTAGAAGATACTGCCTCCAGGGTAATACTCCCAGAACTGATGCAATTTCTCCCCTAGACCATACATCTACCTCAGCCACCGGCAGCCCCAGAGTGACCGTCTCCCATCCCCCCATCAGCCCTGAGGCTCTTTCTCCCCGCCTGTCTCCTTTGGCTTCTCCAGGCAGGCCCGGCAGGCTCTAAGCAGAGCCGGTGGATGGTCGGCACTGGCCACCTCCCCGCACGTACCGGATTCCAGAGGGGAGCCTCCCTCCGCCCCCCGCCCGCAGCACACACCGCCGCTCCCGCTCGAAGCTACTTGGGACGGGGCGCGCGGGCCCTGGCCTGCCCTCTTCTCCCAAGGTCGTGGGGAGAGGGGGAGGCGCCGTACTGCACCCAGGCAGCGGTCACACCCCGCCCCGCGCTAAAGGGGGGGGGGTCCCCACAGGCTCCAGGAATCACCTACCAGGGGGAGGCTGTAGCAGCAGTGCCTGGGGCTCTACCTCCTCCCTCAGGTGGCGTCTCAGCCGTAGCAGCGGGTCCCTGTCACCCACCCCAGCCGCCATTTTGGACTGCTCCGGAAGTGACGCTAGGAGGAAGCGCAGGTAGGGCGGGCTGAGAGGGAGCTATAAATAGACGCGTGATGGTGCTAAGCCGTTGTAGCCGTTGTGCTGAGCGGCGCGCGCGCGTTAGGGTTTGTTGCCTTGCTGTCTATTTTTGTGACTTATTTTCTTGGTTTTTTTAATTAAAAATAACTGAGCTTTTGTAGTAGCTCGTTCTAAAAACCAAGAGCCCCACGGGTGGCGTCCCTCACTTTTGGGGACTAAATGTGGTGCTGGCTTGGGTGGAGTTGACAGGTGGCTGGTTTTTTATCAGAACGGCTGGTTAAAAAGGGACCCTGGCAGCTCTGGTCAGCACCCCTGGCTGGGCTGCTAAAAGTCCAGTTGGTGGTACAGTGGGGCTAAGGTAGGGTTACCATACGTCCAGATTTTCCTGGACATGTCCGGCTTTTTGGGCCTCAAATCCCCGTCCGGGGGGGAATCCCAAAAAGCTGAACATGTCCGGGAAAATAGGGTGGTGCAGGGCTGGGGGTGCTGGCCGGGGATGCTGGGCCGGGGCAGGGGGTGCTGGGCCGGGGGCTGGCAGTGCTGGCCCGGGGCCAGCACCCCAGGGCCCAAGCCGAGCCAGGCTGGAGACGCTGGGGCCGGGGCCGGCCACCGGAGGGAGCCGCTCGGTTGGGGGCGGGCAGGCTGGGCCGCGCCTCCTCCCCCCACCTCCCCCAGCTTACCTGCTGCCTGCTTCAAGCTTCCCATGAATCAAATGTTCACGGGAAGCAGGGGAGGGGGTGGGGTTGGGGCGGGGCTGGGGCCGGGTCCCTGTGGAGTGTCCTCTTTTTGGACACTCAAAATATGGTAACCCTAGCTAAGGCAGGCTCCTTGGCTTGGCGCAGCTCCTGCAAGTGGCCAGTATTTCCCTCTGGCCCCTAGGTGCAGGGACTGGGATGATCAGGGAAGCTCCCTGTGCTGCCCCCAGCGCCAGCTCCACAGCTCTCATTGGCTAGGAACAGTGCAGAGCTGCCTGGCCCCTCCGCCAGGGACCGGAAGTCCAGGTCGCTTCCAAGAGTAGTGGAGCCAGGGCAGGCAGGGAACCTGCCTTAGCCCTGCTGTGCCGCTGACTGGGAGCCATCTGAGGTAAGCGCAGCCTGGCTGGAGTCTGCACCCCAATCCTCTGCCCCAGTTTGGAACCCCAACCTGCACCCCAACCCATGAGCCCCCTCCAGGAGCCTGCACCCCAACCTGCTGCCCTAGGTCAGAGCCCCTGTTGCCGGAACAGAGTGCCCGGGGACAGCAACAGCGGGGTTCGTTGCCCGGTGTGCTTCGCGCCAATAAACACACCAGGGATGGAGAAACAAACAAAGTTTATTTGGGATCCCAAAGCAGTGCAAGGAGACTGGCAAGTCTCAAATCAAGCACACTAACAGAAACAGTTTTTCTTCTTTTATACATTTTGCAGTTAAGCCTCACCCCACCCCCCTTCTCCTCCCTTCCTCCCCCTCTACCCCTCCCTTCCCTGGTAACAGATACTAAGCAAATAATGATTATATTTAAGCAGTTAAGTCATTCTTGGCAGCTATAAGCCTAGCTTGTTAGTAACTTCTTTAAACTGTTATCCTGTCCTTTTTCCCTTCAGTCTCATTATTACCGCTTGATACCGGTGTGAGCAGGGGGTTGCACACAGATAACTGGTTGCTTACATATTCCAATTGCACCTGGCTTTTGAGGTTGATCAGAGTTTAAACGTGGAAGAAGTTTGGTTCATATAGGCCTAGTGCAGGAAGGCTTCATTGACACTTAGTGGCCTTCCACCCTCCCTAGTTACTTAGGGTTATGCCTAGTGACACCAACACCCCCATCCACACCCAGACTCCCTCCCAGACCCTACACTGCAACCACCTGCCTCAGCTCCCTCCCGGAGCCCACACCCCTGCCCCAGGTGAGAACCTCCACCCACACCCAAACTCCCTCCCTGAGCCTGGACCCCAATCCTCTATCCCAGCCCTGAGCCCCCTCCTGGAGCCCACACACCCTCCCGCACCCCAACCTCCTTCCCCAGCTCTGAGCCCCCTCCCACACCCAAACTCTCTCCTGGAGCGTGCACCCCAAACTTCCTTCCCCCAGCCTGGAGCCCCCTCCCGCACTCTGAATCCCTCATTTCTGCCCCCACCCTGGAGCCCTCACCCCCTGCCTCAGCCTAGTGAAAATGAATGAGGGTGGGAAAGAGCGAGTGACTGAGGTGGGGGCTGGAGTGAGTGGGGGGGGGCTTAGAGAAGGGGCGGGGCAAGGGTGTTTGGTTTTGTGCAATTATAAAGTTGGCAATCCTAGGCTTGGGGATGACCAAGCCTGTAGTTCTGGTGTCCACAATGTCTTTGCCCCAGTCACTGGGGCAGGTGGGTGCCTGCGCCCTGCCCCGATGCGACAACCGCTACACCTATTTCAACCTCAGAAGAGTCCCTTGGTTGGGTGCGTGGCATTGACCGGTAGCATGGGTGCAGGACACAGGGAAACCAGTAATTTGGTGGCAATGTATCTTGTCTCACTTTGAGCCCTTGGGAAGGATAGATGGTGTGCACGGTACATTCAAATACAATGCAAATCTCTTGGGAAGTATTTTTGAGTGCCACCAAGGAGTCATCTCTGGCAAGGGATGATTTAGCAGTGCCCAGAGTGTGGGTAATCTGCTTCTGAGGTATGCTAGTCATCTCTCTTCGGTTTGGTGGTGGAATTTAGAGCTTCCTCCAACCCTTCACTGTGTCAGACTTGCTCAAAGCATGTGTGTCCGGGATAAGTCAGTCACTTCTTATACCTACACAGGAGAATCTGCATAGGTAAGACAGGTACTATAGAAATATTTCAGGCCTACTTGCAGTTTTTCAGTTTCTTTCCAAAGAAGGTTTAAATATAGCACGGTACGTCAGTAAATGTTCACTCTTTTTCCAGTTTACAGCAGTTTGTTGTTTCTTTTCAGAAAATAAGATTGCCCTATATATTATCACAAAATACAAATCAGATTTGTATATGATGGCTTTGTATACTTTTTATATATATTTTTGCTCTAATATCGTACAAGCACGTCTTTACCTACAAGAGCTCACCTACCTGACAAATACAACCAGGAGAGGAGACTCATCTGGTAGTCCCCAAACATATTTTCATTTTATATATAGTGTGTTCTGTAACCATCCTAAAGCCTTGGACATATACAGAATGCATTCAGAGGGGCAGCCTCACCAGGGTGATGTTTAGCAGTGGGAGAGGGTTGCTGTTTTCCTTAACCTAGAAGAATCTGTTGGAGAAGTAAAGTTTTAATTTATGGCTGGATCATTATATGAACCTGCCAGTGAAAGTTTTGATATATACCGTACTTGTTTGCTTTAACCTTTTATAGGTTAAAAAGGGCACAAAGGATTTTTAATAAGAAAAATACTGTGCTACGGTATAGTCATTACAGAGTAAACATCATCTGTTGCAAATTAACTAATCACTTTGAGAACTATTCTAAAAGACAATTGCTAAAGAGTTATGGAGAGCCAGAAATAGAAATGTTGGTTGAAACTTGACAAAACAAAACAAGTGCATTTACCTGAACTTTGGCAAAGAAGATAAAGGCAAAACACTTTATAATTTCAGGGATGACTGAAGACATCATAGGATGTATAAACCAGAAACATTTTCAGTAACTGAATAATAAGAATAGAAGTGTTTCTCTGATATTTGTGTGTGGAGTGTTTATTTTCTGGGAAAGACCCATTTTATTAAGTATATTTTTCCCAAGGAGTGGAAAGAGAATAATCTTTAGGTGAAAATGTTTTAAATTGTACTAAATGTCCCATGTTTCCTGGTCGATCATAACCAGAACAAGCCAGTTGTTGGTCACCATCTTGATGCCTAAAAGGGAACCTTACTTGTGTTCAACAGGTTGTTACAGTGTTTGTGTCTGAGCATGTGGACTAGAACAATTTTGGAGGAAATTATGTAACTGAGAACAGTAAGGTTGAGGTCTATTCCTGTATACATGAAATATCCTCCCTTTGGCTTTCTGTCTCTGTCAAATAGATGAATATACATTTGTATTTTCACTGATCTAATATATTTTACAATTTCACTTCAAGTTTATATCTACCTTTCATAGTACGCCAGGGGTTCACTTCCTTGTCTTAGAGTCTGTTCATTTTGGGTCATGTTTTTTTTTTTTTTTTGGTAAATATATTTTAAAGTATTGTGAGCAGTGCTGTTCTACATGGTTCTTCATTCATATTCATAAGAAATTAATCCACTTAATCAATATCTCTGCTCTATCATAGTTAAACTACGGAAGTTTTTAAAATTGCTTTTATGTAGCTATTACAAGTTTTGTCCAGAGTCCCATAGAATCATAGATTATCAGGGTTGGAAGGGACCTCAGGAGGTCATCTAGTCCAACCCCCCGCTCAAAGCAGGACCAATTCCCAAATAAATCATCCCAGTCAGGGCTTTGTCAAGCCTGACCTTAAAAACCTCTAAGGAAGGAGATTCCACCACTTCCCTAGGTAACCCATTCCAGTGCTTCACCACCCTCCTAGTGAAAAAGTTTTTCCTAATATCTAACCTAAACCTCTCCCACTGCAACTTGAGACCATTACTCCTTGTTCTGTCATCTGGTACCACTGAGAACAGTCTAGATCCATCCTCTTTGGAACCCCCTTTCAGGTAGTTGAAAGCAGCTATCAAATCCCCCCTCATTCTTTTCTTCTGCAGACTAAACAATCCCAGTTCCCTCAGCCTCTCCTCATAAATCATGTGTTCCAGCCCCCTAATCATTTTTGTTGCCCTCCACTGGACTCTTTCCAATTTTTCCACATCCTTCTTGTAGTGTGGGGCCCAAAACTGGACACAGTACTCCAGATGAGGCCTCACCAATGTCGAATAGAGGGGAATGATCATGTTCCTCGATCTGCTGCCAATGCCCCTACTTATACAGCCCAAAATGCCGTTAGCCTTCTTGGCAGCAAGGGCACACTGTTGACTCATATCCAGCTTCTTGGACTGTAACCCCTAGGTCCTTTTCTGCAGAACCACTGCCTAGCCATTCGGTCCCTAGTCTGTAGCGGTGCATGGTATTCTTCTGTCCTAAGTGCAGGACTCTGCACTTGTCCTTGTTGAACCTCATCAGGTTTCTTTTGGCCCAGTCCTCTAATTTGTCTAGGTCCCTCTGTATCCTATCCCTAACCTCCAGCGTATCTACCACTCCTCCCAGTTTAGTGTCATCTGCAAACTTGCTGAGAGTGCAGTCCACACCATCCGCCAGATCATTAATGAAGATATTGAACAAAACCGGCCCCAGGACCGACCCTTGGGGCACTCCGCTTGATGCCGGCTTCCAACTAGACATGGAGCCACTGATCACTACCCGTTGAGCCCAACGATCTAGCCAGCTTTCTATTCACCTTATAGTCCATTCATCCAGCCCATACTTCTTTAACTTGCTGGCAAGAATACTGTGGGAGACCTTGCTAGCAAAAGCTTTGCTAAAGTCAAGAGCACTGAAATCCTCTATGCACAGAACAGTATTCCTCTCCAATGTGTCTTTACTGTTGTTTGGAGGCATCAGGCTAAGCTATACACCAGATACTATGATTTGTAGGGCTTGAAAATAGATCAGTCTGCAGGCCCATTCAGCTTTTGGTCTTCCTGCAGAGAATATTGATAATGTGCTAATTGTAGTGCTAGTGTGACATCTGTCCTTCAGGGTCTAGAGTGGGACCACTAACTCATATAACAGAGGGGTAGCCGTGTTAGTCTGAATCTGTAAAAAGCAACAGAGGGTCCTGTGGCACCTTTTAAGACTAACAGAAGTATTGGAGCATAAGCTTTCGTGGGTGAATGCCCACTTCATCAGATGCAAGTAATGGAAATTTCCAGAGGCAGGTATAAATCAGTATGGAGATAATGAGGTTAGTTCAATCAGGGAGGGTGAGGTGCTCTGCTATCAGTTCAGGTGTGAACACCAAGGGAGGAGAAACTGCTTCTGTAGTTGTATAGCGATTCACAGTCTCTGTCTAATCCTGATCTGATGGTGTCAAATTTGCAAATGAACTGGAACTCAGCAGTTTCTCTTTGGAGTCTGATCCTGAAGTTTTTTTGCTGTAAGATGGCTACCTTTACATCTGCTATTGTGTGGCCAGGGAGGTTGAAGTGTTCTCCTACAGGTTTTTGTATATTGCCATTCCTGATATCTGACTTGTGTCCATTTATCCTCTTGCGTAGTGACTGTCCAGTTTGGCCAATGTACATAGCAGAGGGGCGTTGCTGGCACATGATGGCATATATAACATTGGTGGACATGCAGGTGAATGAGCCGGTGATATTGTAGCTGATCTGGTTAGGTCCTGTGATGGTGTTGCTGATGTAGATATGTGGGCAGAGTTGGCATCGAGGTTTGTTGCATGGGTTGGTTCCTGAGTTAGAGTTATGATGCGGTGCGTGGTTGCTGGTGAGAATATGATTAAGGTTGGCGGGTTGTCTACAATGCATTGGCGACCGCCCAGAAAACACCATCCTAGCCACCATGGATGTAGAGGCTCTCTACACAAACATTCCACACACAGATGGAATACAAGCTGTCAGGAACAGTATCCCTGATGATGACACAGCACAACTTGTTGCTGAGCTCTGTGACTTTATCCTCATGCACAATTATTTCAAATTTGGTGACAATATATACCTCCAGACCAGTGGCACAGCCATGGGCACCCGCATGTCCCCACAATATGCCAACATTTTTATGGCTGACCTGGAACAACGCTTCCTCAGCTCTCGTCCACTCACGCCCCTTCTCTATCTACGCTACATTGATGACATCTTCATCATCTGGAACCATGGGAAGGAGACCCTGGTAGAATTCCAGCATGATTTCAACAGCTTCCACCCCACCATCCACCTCAGCCTGGACCAATCTACATGGGAGGTCCACTTCCTAGACACCACAGTACAAATAAGTGATGACCACGTTAACACCACCCTATACCGAAAACCCACCGACCGCTACGCCTACCTTCATGCCTCCAGCTTCCACCCCGGACACACCACACGATCCATCGGCTACAGCCAAGCGCTGAGGTACAACCGCATCTGCTCCAACCCCTCAGACAGAGACCAACACCTACAAGATCTTCACCAAGCATTCTCAAAACTACGATACCCACACAAGGAAATAGAGAAACAAATAAACAGAGCCAGACGTGTACCCAGAAGCCTCCTGCTACAAGACAGGCCCAAAAAAGAAAACAGAACTCCACTGGCCATCACCTACAGTCCTCAGCTTAAACCTCTCAAACGCATCATCAGTGATCTACAACCCATCCTGGACAATGATCCCTCATTTTCACAGACCTTGGGAGGCAGGCCAGTCCTCGCCCACAGACAACCCGCCAACCTTAAGCATATTCTCACCAGCAACCACGCACCGCACCATAACAACTCTAACTCTGCCACTGCCCTACATCATCTGCAAACCAGGAGAATACAGGCATTCCCCCATCTATCTTGCCTATGTGGGGCCTGATTTGATAGGCACTTATCAGATCAGGGCCCATTCAAAATCTGACTCATGGTGATGGTGCCACTTCCCTTATAATTTTTAACCTAGTGGTTAGAGTACTTACTCAGGATGTGGGAGATCTGGGTTCAATTTCCTCCTCTGCCTGATGGAGGAAAAAGACCCCTTTTCATATCCTGTCTCCCACCTCTTAGGATAGTGCCTTAATCCCAGTGATGTGCTCCCTCATTTTTTCTGTTGAAGACATTATTCAGGTGCTTAAAGTTAGGCATATGTTTAAGTAGTTTGCTGAATTAGGGTCTCAGTGGGTATAATCTCCCACTATATCCATTCTATCAAGAAAAGGTCTTATTAGCATTAGACTTCCAATTATGCTCACATAGAAGAGAAAGCTTTTTTCTAGTGGTTGGAGTACAGGACTGGAAATTAAGAGTTTTGGGTCTTATCTGTGTTACATACCAGTTCTACCGCAGACTTCCAATGAGGCAAATCACTTAGGCCTGATTTTGCAAAACTGAAGGTGAAAATGCTCATGTGGGAGCTGCAAGGAACAGAAGCACTACCATATGATATTGCTAATCTGATCGAACTAAACACCATAATTCAAATAATAAATGTAAAGTACTCAGTGCTCTAGGAAGATGCTTTGCAACCAATCCTTTTGTTGTACTAAAAAAAAAAAAAAAAAATTCTGAATGATTTCCAATAATGAGTAAACAGGAGAAAATCTCAATCTTTTTTGAATATTTTGTGATTAGAAAACAAATTTGAGTTAGTTGGATAAATTATTAATTACAAATCATTCACGCAGGTCCAGTAAAAATGCCTTTCCATTTCATTCAGGTTCTTTACTTTTTGTTTCCTAGGTCATTTCTCACGTCTTACAAATAAAAGCTACTTCCTACATGAATTGCTTCAGGAAGAGAGATACAATTTGTGCATGCTTTCTAGGGAGAGACAATTTTATGCATTCACCCATAACCAATTATGGCTATGGCCCCAATCCAGTAATTGAACCCACACAAGCAGGTCTTAGTACCACACAGAGCACCAGTGAAGTCAAAGGTAATTGGATCCAGCTTCAGAATTGAGGCCCATAATATCGAAATAATTTAAAATGGGGGACTCTCTGTAGGTTCTTTTGGCTGTCTCATGCTGTAGCATTTAATCAGTCTAATGGTTTCCATTTAGTTTTTTCTTTACTTTAATTTCTGGAACAAAGTACAGTGGCTTGGTCAGATTTTAGCAGAATGAATCATAGGAACTGGTTCTTGGACCTTTACCATCTTAAAAATTAAATTGCAGAAGAAATAATTCAACATAGCATTTTTAATTTTTTGTTCTTTACTTTATATATGGACAGTTTAAAAACTTGTGTTTTGAATATTTATTTCATATATTTCACATAGAAATGGCAATTCTATGTAAATGGAGGACATCTTTTATCAGTTGAGCTATAAATATGTTTAATTTACGTGAAAAGATAAGGTGAATATGTTAACCAGCTAGGCAGGTCACTATTACAACACAAACCCTCTAGCGGGTCAATAACATAGGGAGCTAGTATTTGCCCTTAAACTCCCTTCCAGTACAGAGTCCCCATCCCCTCTCCCCCCTCCCCCCTCCACCCTCCATCCATATCTATCACCAAAAGTAATAATGACTCTTAAAGTACTAGGAGGCAAATATAAAGGTACAAACAGAACAAGGTTTATTAAACAAAGGACCCCACAACCAATAACAGTGAACAAGCAATAAAGCACTCAGATGTTAACAGACAAATAAGATTGAAGCCAAGGACTCCAAACAATACAGGTGGTTGGTAGGTATACAATAAATCAAGAAAATTAATACATCAACATGTCATTGACGAACAAGGAACGAGACAGTATCACGCAAGGACTCAGGAACACAACACAGGAACTCGGGAATGCACAGGAACAGCGCAGGAAATCGGGAGCGATCAGGAACAACAGGTAAGTAGGTTTTCTGGTCTTCTCTTCTGGTCAATGTCCCCTCTAATTTTTTTCCATTTTATGTGCAGAATGAATTTTGTTATGTGCACCAAAATGGAGGTAATGTGCGGATGTGCACCACCAGTAGAAACAAAAAACCTAGATATAACATATATTTTTAAAAAGTTACCATAGGTATGGAGGAAGAAGAGAGAATATTAAAACAAGGGATAATTAATAAGGTGCAATGCTTAAGATGTTAATTTTATTTTTATTTGATTTCATATTAAATAAACATTGCAAAAATTTCAGTTGCCTTTTAGAATCTTACAGGTATCTATTCCTTTTGAGGCATAAAACAAAATTATCCATTTTCTTGATATAGGAAACATATTTTATCATTAGTATTGATGCATGAAATAAAATAAAGTTTACACTTTATGCTTGAAATTAAAGATATCTCTTGGCTTGACATGAAAACAGTTTTTTATCTTTGTGTGTGTGTGTGTTCCTTTTTTTTTTTTTTGGTGACACCTGAACGAAATTATTTTATTTTCTTGATTTAGGAGATCACTTGTCACTGGAATGAGACCCCAGACCAGTAGTTATCAAATTAGACGATGGGGCAGACACTTGCTGCTGGCTATGAACATTTTCTCTTCCAGTGTTTATATACAGTGTCAAGGTTTACTTCTTCATCACTTGAAGTATGAAATTTGATCCTCATTGGCATATCCAGGTGATTTTATTTCAAGCTGTTTCATGATTTAGTTCTGATATTATTCATATGGCTAAAGCCACGCTCCTGGTCAGCACTGGAAACTTGAAAGGTTACACATATATCCACCAGTTGTGAAACTATACTGTATTATTCTGCATTTTGTAGACTGAAAGTCACCATTTTCTGGAAATTTATTATCAACTTTGCTTCATGTTTCTCTGCAATTATGTATTTGTAAACATTATACTCGTTCACAATGGACTCCTTTTTTTCCATGGTGTTTTGGGCAGATGACTTCACTTGACTAAGGTCCAAAATTTTTCTGTATTGGTCAACTACCTTGCTAATGTTTTCAATGCCAAATTCATAACTGATTTGCTGTGATGAAAATGAGGCAAAATCAAAAGCTGCCTATTCATTTAGTTCCTTTTCTAGAAACCTTTTATTCAGATGATCACACAGTAGAGAGATGAAACTTAGAATAGATTAACTGCTGAATTGTTCATCTCTTGTGCTTGATGCAATTAGATTTTTCACACTGTTGCTCCAAGAGACTGTTTGTTTCTCCTAGATAGCATCCTCTCATCTTGTGGATCTGGGCCTTTGCTAACTGTACAGCTTCAACTGTTAAAGAGCTCTTCTGAAAGCATTTGGTCAGTTCTGCTAATTCATATAAAACATCATTTAATGCAGGTAGAGTGATACGGTAATTAGTGTCAAAAAGCTTCTTTAGGCAGTACTTTGCTATCGGGCCATTATATGAGATTTCACGTTCAAAGTATCTAAGAAGGGTCTCTTAATTGTGCATCAAAGCACTTTCCACGAAATGTCTAGATAGCCACCTCACTTCATTTAGAGGTTTAAATGATAGTCTCATTTTCTGTGACATTTGCCATTTCCTCAAATTGTCCTCTTTGGACTGCGGATCTGCAGAAGACTGTATAGATGGTCTTCAAAAGTCTCTCAGTTTTCTTCATCATTGGTACTTTGTTCCACACATCGACTAACCCCAGATTTTCTCAATGGGCTACACAGTGTTGTTCTATTAAATGTGGAATGCACTCCTTGAGTTGTGTGGCAACACCATTGTTTTTTCCTAGCATGACAGAAGCACCATCAGACATGAACATCACCTTTTTCATCATGTCCAGCTTATTGAGAATGTGGAAATCCACCAAACACTGGAGATGCTGCATCTCTGAACTTAACAGAAATATCTGTGCTTTCTTCAATAATAAGTGTATGATAGGAAGACAGGCGAATCTCTGACATGATTTTTGTGAGGACAACACTATTGATCGATTCCAAAAACTCTAAAGCGTAGTTTTTGCTACGCCATCTCGTTGGTTCATGCAGATACTTTGCCATGTGATCATTTATATTTTGCACAGAGTTCATGGAGCTGTTCATTTGTACTGCAAGCAGAACATTGTCTATGAGAAATTTTATTTCTTCTGGCTTTGAACATCAGTCTCTTCTGTCTGTCACTAGTGGTTTCTAATAGAATACTTCACAAGTCAAATCCCAATGGGTGAGAATTTATGCTTCTAAGAATATGTGCAGCAGATTCATGACCTTTGCTTAATAAATGCCTCTTCATGTAGTCCAACTTCCATCCATCTTCACATTTCTTGCCTGTAGAGAAATCACTGGATATTCTAGCTCTAGCACAGATTTTGCAGATCAAGCCCACATCAGCCCAATTGGAATATTTTCTTCAGTTGTACATGAATCTTACCTCTAGATTGTTGAGATTCTGTTTCCATTATTTCATCCAGCCACTCTCCTCTGAACATGAGGCAGCATTTCTTCTTAGGATTTGCCCCTTTGATGGGTGGTGATGTTTGCCTTCTTTTAAACATGTCTGTTAAAAGGATATGCTTTTGTTAATAAATAGAATCGCCACAAAAATAATTAAAATCAATAATAATTTTTAAAATTCTACTGTAACGGGGTTGGGACTCACCACCGTGGCGCCTCCTACTGGTTGTTCCGGGAATTAGCTCAGTCCAGTGGAGCGCCCCTCCTGGTGGTGTCCCGACCGTCGTCTCGCCCTCGGTTGGCGTATCTGAGCCCACGTCGCTCACCAACTCGCGGCGTCCTCTTCGGGACCACTGCCCTCCGGCAGTGTCCCTCTGTCTTTCCACACCCCCTTCCAGGGGAGGGGGGGCTTCAATCAGCAGTCTCCTTGTCCAGCCACCGTAGTCAACCACACACCCCAAAGTCTAATCCCTCCCATCAGGGATCTGGCGTGGTCTGTACTGGCCGCTCCCTACGGCCAATGGCTAGATGTACTGCAAGGGGATAGGGGGGAACCCAGGCCCGCCCTCTACTCTGGGTCCCGACCCAGGGACCCTCTGGCGGCAGCCTCGCTGTCCTCCTACTCTCCCCTCGTCTGTCCGCTTCCCTGGGCCGCTTCCCCTACAGCCCCTTGCACCCGCTAGGCCCTTCCACTCAGGGCCTGCAGCCTGGCAGGCCTCAGGCTAGAGCTCCCCTCTGCTCCCTGAGCCTGGCCAGCACTGCGCTGTCCGCGGTGCTAATCTCCCAGTTTGGAGATAGACCTTCCCCTCTCGAAGGCCTGGGACAGCCTGACTGCTCTCTCCCTATGCAGTCTTTTATAGGGCTGAGCCTGGCCCTGATTGGCTGTCTCCAACCTGGGCCCTGATTGGCTCCCACTAAGCCCTTCTCTCATTGGCTGTGTGTCTGCGCAGGCCCACTGGCCTGCTGCAGCCCATAATCTCAGGGAGTGGGGCAGCCGCCCCACTACATCTACATTAAACTCTGACATTTTACTCAATTACGGTAGGCAAGACTTTACCAATAGTATTTGTTTATATGTTTGATGTGAGAGAAACAACTTGGAACAGTTAATCGTTAAATTGATCCGCAACATTGTTAAATTGAACCGAAAATCCTATAAGGTTATTGCATAAATGTACTTTTATCAGCAAAACACACGTATATTACAAGTATAAATTCTAACAATCTTACCGAAAACTGGGTGAAAATCAAGAGAGTAGCAACTGCACGCCACATTGCAACTGCCCCATGACTACGTGTCCTCCTCTGTCCTGGTTTCTCAGCACGAAGAGAGGTGTCAGCACAGTCCAGTGTACATGGATCAAAATTCAAATTATTTTTTTATTTATTCCTATCAAAAACATAATGAAGCCCTGACATTCTGACAAAAGTTTATTTGACTGAATCTACCAAGATAAACACTATTGTGCGGCCACGCAGGCACACATCTTAGAGGGAACGCTGCTTCTGATCTTGACTTGACGTCTCAGCTTGGTTCACTTACTAGGTACTGGGCCGCCATGGGGGCAGACAGTCTGGAGTGCTGTGCACTTAGTCCTTATATAACTTCCTGTTTCTGGGCAGATTACACCTGTTACATGATTAGTTCCCACCTTAGTTTGAAAAAGGGCACCATCTTCACAAACAAGAAGGGGTACCAATATGGAGGCCAAACAACAACCCTGGTAAAACAAAATGGCGATTTAGGAATTGGCCCTAAAAATATATATTTATTTTGATGAGTTATGATAATAGGTGAATTTAAGCCATGTTATTGGACTCTAATTCTTAAGGTTTATTATATTTTCAAAGTAGCCTAAAGGATTTAGGGGATGGAATTCCATTGTTTTTTTTTTTTAATGGGATTTTGGGCCCCTAATTCCCATAGGCTCCTTTGAAAATCCCACCTTGAGATTTAGAGAGAGAGAGAGAGAGAGAGTGTTGTGAAATCCCAACTCTGTTGAAGTCAGTGGGAGTTTTGCCCTTGACATCGGTGGGCTCAGGACTTCACCAATTGCATGCTTAGATTCTTATGTCTTCAAGACAGGGGCTGTGCATTTTGCACAGTGAAGTTGGTCCCATATTTATTTGTAATACAAATAAATAAGAAGAATTGTGTTATTTTTATACATTATGGTTCTTTGGCAAGACTTCAGAGGAATACTTTGCAAACTGTACTTTCCCAGGATCATTTTACACAGCAGATATTGCCCCGCAGAAGGATGACTAGACAAATGTTACATTAATAGAGATACAAAAAGGAGAAAAGAAACCATTATCACAGAATGTGGTGATTCACTGTGGGCTGGATCCTGTAGATCTTACTTAGGGCCTGATGCTTTAGGATCTAAAGCCCTAGCTACATATCTTTTTTCCAAATATACTGTAGTCCCAACTTCAAAAGTATAAAAGTGTAATACATGCATTTATGATAAAATTATTTCTGTAAAACAGTCTAAATTCAGCCCTGTTCTTCACACATACAAAGGCTTTTGCAAACCTTGTTGTGCAGTTGCATCCACTTAGAACAAAGATAGAACAAAGGTATAGACAAGACAGAAGTCAAATATAAGGGCTTGGGAGTTATGAGAACTCTGGGTATCCTGTAATATTGTGGGAGAAGCCTATAATTGAATTTAATAACCAGGTTCTTAGTACTAAAACAGAAGATAAAAAGAAAAGTTTAAAAAAAACCTAATAAAACAGTACAATAGATTGCCTTTGTTTCAACTCTCAGTAGATGAATCTGTCATATAACTACTTTTGATAAATTCACATAAGCATGTTTCAATAAACACACCCCACAGGGTTTCTAATAAGCTTACTGTATAGTTGCTTTCTTTGTTACTCGAGCATGTGGACAAGGTAAATATTAGGGCTCAAAATTTATTTATCTAGTCCATCTATCTTTGGTATTTATAAGATGTCTCTGTTACATTTTCATCTAATAGTATATTTAATGATATGTTAATTGAATAAATACAATTCATTAAGTAGTCATATTTTTGTAGCTTTTTATATGGCAACAAACATGCATCTAATAGTAATTATTAATTGATAATTAATTAGAAAGGATAATTCTGTTTCATGATCTCTTTGATTACTGATGTGATACTGACATCTGAATCAGTAAAGTCAATGGAAGTTTTGCTTAAGTAAAGACTGCAGGAAAGCCCAATATCTGTAACTGTCAAGTGTAGCATCTATTAAGGTTAAATGTTCGTAAAACTTTAGTGGTGAATGATCACCCAGGAGGAAATGAGGAATTAATCTTTAGTAGCTGGTCAGCTATTGGTAGCCTCTCATTGGAAAAAGAAAAATAGCTCATGGTTTAAAAAAAAAAGGGGGGGGGGGGGGGTTTTGGTTATGGAAAAAAATTAACATACCAATGATGTATCCAGCAAAATAGACGTAGGACAAATAGATACTAGATATTTGGTTACCTTTTATTCAATACTCAAAAAAAGTACATTCTCCTTCAAAAAAATCAGTACACCTATCCAGTTGTTTTGAATATTAATATTTGATAGACATGCCTGGTCGGTTAAATATGTGTGTATATATAGAGATTTCACTCAATTTAATAAAATGTCTAGTAATTATATACTATAGGTGTTGTAATGATGCTCACTCTGTAATATGACAATATCCTATGAAACAGAAAGATCTGATTACTATATTCCTGTCTCTTTAAACAAAAGCTAACATGTAATAAGTGTTATGTTTCTGATATTTACATGACAAAATTTTGTAAACTTATTAAAGCTTCCTAAATAAATAAATAAACATTAGTGGTGATTGAATTTGTGCAGAAATACTTTAGTGAAACTGTATGAGTTAGGATCTCAGTAACAAACTGTTGCTGGATTGAAGAAAATAAGTAATTGCTGTATTGTGTTGTGGACCATAACCTGAAATCCAGGGACAATAAGATGGATAGTAAATGTTAGTTTAAATGTATTACATTTTAAATTATTGCATAGAGGGTAGAGAGTACTCTATTTACATGGGCAATGAGACAAATGTGATGAGAGAAAATTCTTAGAGATCTGGTTTCATTATGTATATATCTGGAAGTATAGATTACAGCATGTTTTACCTTTAAAAGGTACCGTGTCTGAATATTTTGCATAGAGCCATTGATTAAAAAAACAAACACTATAAATATGAAGAAATATTGAAGGGTGGGGTGGTTCAGCTTTTACTCACCATGCACATTTGCTGTGAGAAATGTATATAACCTTCGCCCCTTCTGCCCCCCCAATTTTGTAGACATTCATTCATCATTCGGTGGAAAATTAGAAAATAGAAAAGATGGAATTGTTTGCTATAGTTACATAACGATATACTTAATTACTGCACTACTTCTCATAGTAGAGTAATTTTAAAATTGGAGTGGAAGCCAATTGCTAGAGTTATTTGAAACTGAACTTGACAGAGTACTGGAAAGTATTTCGTACTTTATGGAACAACCCTGAACTGGCGGGGTAAGAAGGGCCTGATCCAAAGCCCATTGAAGTCAGTGGAATCTTTCAAAAAGATCCTTAGTGAACTAAGAAGTCTTTTACAGCATAATTCATTACTGTGTTACTCCAGTTTTATGACAGTTTAACTCATTTATTTCAGTAGTTTCACCAGCTAAACGGAGGAAAAATCAATTCTGGTTTCTATAATATTTCCTTTTCCATCTGTTGTAACATTTTAAGCAAACAATATTTTTTTAAAAGCTCACTTTGGATCTCCCTCAAAGCCAAAGAGAAGCAAGCAGTTAGGCACAGTCACTGTGTAATTAGACAAAATGAGATTAGTTTTGGAGTTGACAGTTCTTCTTCGAGTGCTTGCTCATATCGATTCCAATTAGGTGTGCGCGCGCCGCGTGCACGATCGTCAGAGAATTTTCTACCCTAGCAACACCAGGTGGGTTGGCTGTGGAGCCCCCTGGAGTAGCGCCTTTATGGCGCTGGATATATACCCCAGCCGACCCAGCGCCCCCTCAGTTCCTTCTTACCGCCCGTGATGGTCGTTGGAACTGTGGAGTGCAGCATAGCTGTTCTCCACTCTCCCTAGCGTTACTTGTTCATTCTTGTAGATAGTTGTTGGTTATATACTTTTAGATTAGTAGTTTGTTGTTAATAGTTGTAGAGTAGTTATAAATAGTTAGCGGGGATTAAGGGGGCTATTATCCCCACTTTTCACCCCAACGCGCAGCCGGGCTCATGCCCAAGGCTCCTGGCTTTAAGCCGTGCGCGACCTGTGCTAAGCCTATGCCAACGGGAGACCCTCACTACTCTTGTCTGAAGTGTTTAGGGGAGTCTCACCAGACGGACAAGTGTAAGATCTGCAAGGCTTTCAGGCCCAGGACCAAAAAGGAGCGAGACTTTAGACTTAAGCAGCTCCTTATGGAGGCGGCACTTAGCCCAGATCTCCCTTCAGCGCACCAAGTTCCGGCACCGAGCGCCTCGATGCGCAGCGCCTCAGCGGCACCCTCCGGTACTGCACCGCAAGCAGATGCGGATAAGGCCCACGGCACTGTCCTCCCTCGTCACCGTGTCCGCCGCAAGTCCCTCGGCGCCGTTCCCTGTCTCCGGGACATAAAAGACCCCGCAAGACCCAGGACGCTGCCGTCCAACAGGCACCGGCTCCCCCCGCACCGGTGGTAGAGCCGTTTCCGGCTTTGGAGCGCCAGAGGGGGCAGGCATCGTCAACACCGTTGACTCCGGCACTGGGTGTAGGGCCGTTGAGTCCGGTGCGGACTGGCTCACCGCCTCGTCCTGTGGTTGAGCCCTATCTCCCTTCTACGCCGGAGACTTTTGCAACGGCAAAAGACCTTATCGCCCTCACGGAGCCGGCGCTGTCTCAGCCAGCGGCACCGCATCCCCTTCGCACGGTGCAATCCAGGGGCAAGCCTGCCCTGATACGCCTTCCATCTCCGAGCGTGGACTCGCGGCACCGATCCCGGTCTCGGAGCAGGTCCCGACGCCGCTCACAGTCCCAGCACTGATCTTCATCTTGGCGCCAGTCGTACTCGTGGCCCAGATCTTCCTCCCGGCACCGGTCTACTTCTCGCCATCGACCTGAGCATCAGTTCCGGTTGGAGTCCAGATGCAGTTCCCGGCACCAGTATGAGCACTGCTCCCGTTTGCGAGGCCGCTCCCGGCACCGAGTCTACAGACGGTCTTCGTCTTCGTGATCCAGATCTGGATCCCGGTACCAGCATGGCCATCGGCGCCGTTCTCGATCTCGGTACTGCTCACCGGCACCGCGCAGAGACCGCTCGCCTGTGGACCGGCACCGCTCAGCACTGTACCAGGACGAGCCCCTGCAATCACGCTCGGCACCATCCTGGCCCTCAAGATCGGCGTCTCTCTTGTCGGAAGGGGCTTCCCGATCAGCATACCCTGCTCAGAGTCAGGCTGCAGATGACTTGGGTCATTGGCAGGAAGGGGCAGAGGACCCTAGACAGGACCCTGCACATTGGTCTTTCTGGACCCCATGGGCATATTACCAAGCTCAAGGGGCTCCACCAGCGGCCTCTCGCTCGGCACACTCTGAGCCTAGGGTACCTGAGGCCACCATCTCCCGTCCTCCCCCAAGGGGTATGGAGGTTCCAGTGCCAACACCCACGCAGGCCCCAGACCCCGGTGCAGGGGATCCTGCACATCAGGGACCCTTAGAGCCGGACCCTCATCTGGATTCTTTACCCCCTGAGGCGTCCTCCTCATCCTCCCCAGATGAGGCGGTGGCGGGTACAACAGCCTCAGGCCCACCTCCAATAGACCTCCGTGCCCACCAAGACTTGTTGCGTAGGGTGGCACAGAACATGGACCTACATGCTGAGGAGATAGTGGAGGTGGAGGACCTGGTGGTGAGCATCCTCTCAGCTGATGCCCCATCCCGGGTGGCGTTGCCCATTATTCGTACGATCCAGGCTAACGCTAATGCCATATGGCAAACCCTGGCCTCCATTCCTCCCACTGCCAGAGGTGTACAGAGGAAGTACTTTGTCCCCTCTAAAGACCATGAGTACCTCTATACACATCCTCTGCTGTGTTCACTAGTAGTCTCCTCAGTGAACGCAAGAGAACGTCCTGGTCAGCAGGCGGCAGCGCCCAAATCGAAGGACGCCAAACGCTTCGATTTGTTTGGGCGTAAGGTTTACTCAGTGGGGGGTCTGCAACTCAGAGCCGCAAACCAACAGGCGCTCTTGAGTCGGTACAATTACAACTCATGGAATTCCATGGGTAAATTTAAAGAGTTGGTCCCCCAGGACTCGAGAGAAGAGTTCAGGGCCCTAGTGGAGGAAGGTAAAAAGGTGGCTAGGACCTCCTTGCAGGCCTCCCTAGACATAGCGGACCCTGCTGCCAGGACACTAGCGTCTGGGATAGCCATGAGACGCGTCTCCTGGCTCCAGTATCGGGGTTGCCGCCAGAACTGCAGCAGACCCTGCAAGATCTGCCGTTCGAGGGCCAGGAGTTGTTCTCGGACAAGACGGACTCTCGGTTGCTGAGGCTCAAGGACTCCAGAACCATCATGCGCTCCCTGGGGATGCATGTCCCAGGACCCCAGCACAGGCCCTTTAGGCCCCAGCCACAAAGGTTCTACCCTCCTCCTCCTCATCCAAGACAGGACTTCCCCAGAAGGCGGGGGCGAGGTGGTAGACGGAGGTCAACTGGCCCCCAACCCGGTCAGAACCAAGGCCCTCCTAGACCACCTTCAGGACCTAGGCAAAATTTTTGAAGGTGCGCTCGAGGACGGCGTGCCAGCCACTACCCAGGATCCATTCCCTTTCTTTCGGGATCACCTCTCCCATTTCCACCGTGCGTGGTCCCTTATAATCTCGGACCGTTGGGTCCTTCACACGGTGGAGAGGGGATACGCTCTCCAGTTTTCTTCGTTCCCCCCCTCCCAGCCCCCCTCCCCATCCCTCTTCAGGGACCCTTCTCACGAGCATCTCCTTATACAGGAGGTTTTTGGGCTTCTCTCTATGGGGGCCATAGAGGAGGTTCCGCCGGAGTTAAGGGGCAGGGGGTTTTACTCCCGCTACTTCCTGATCCCCAAAGCAAAAGGGGGTCTGCGACCCATTTTAGATTTACGCGGACTCAACAAATTCATAGTAAAGTTGAAGTTCCGCATGGTCTCCTTGGGGACCATCATCCCTTCCCTGGATCCTGGAGACTGGTACGCCGCCCTCGACATGAAGGATGCATATTTTTATATAGCAATCTACCCCCCCCAGGCGCTTCCTTCAATTTGTAGTAGACAATGTGCACCACCAATTTGCCGTCCTTCCCTTTGGCTTGTCCGCGGCTCCGAGAGAGTTCACCAAATGTATGTCTGTCATGGCATCATACCTTTGTCGACAAAGGATACAGGTGTTCCTGTATCTAGACAACTGGTTGGTGCGCGGCCGCACCAGGGAGCAAGTTAAAATTCACGTCCAGATAATACTACAAACATTCCAGGAGTTAGGCATTTTACTCAACAAAACAAAGTCCACTCTGGAGCCAACCCAGAGAATAGAGTTTATCGGGGCAGTCTTAGACTCCAGACTCGCCCGAGCTCTTCTGCCAGACACTCAGTTTCACACCATCACAAACATTATCCACGGACTCCAGGGCTTCACGATCACCACAATAAGGACGTGCCTCGGCCTGTTGGGACACATGGCCTCTTGCACTTATGTAACCAGGCATGCCAGACTTCGGCTTTGCCCAC
The DNA here is from genome assembly GCF_013100865.1 of Trachemys scripta elegans. Taxonomy (NCBI): domain Eukaryota; kingdom Metazoa; phylum Chordata; order Testudines; family Emydidae; genus Trachemys; species Trachemys scripta. Next base: position 113,586,378 of record NC_048302.1, read on the forward strand.
TTCAGGCCTGGGTATCATCGGTGTACCGTCCTTATCGGGACAACCTGAACATGGTGGTCACGGTTCCGAACTCGGTCTTGACCTCTCTCACCTAGTGGCTGGATCACAAGGCGGTTTGCGCAGGAGTGCTGTTTCATGCCCCACAACCCTCTCTACACCTAGACACGGACGCTTCATCTCTAGGTTGGAGCGCTCACCTCGGGGAGCACCATACCCAGGGCCTGTGGACCGCATCCCAACTAGCTCTGCATATCAATGTTCGAGAGCTGATGGTGGGTGCGCCTAGCCTGTCAGGCATTTCTCGGTCTCCTACATGGCCGTTGCGTGTCAGTCCTCACAGACAACACCGCGGCCATGTTCTACATCAACAAGCAAGGAGGAGCCCGGTTGTCTCTCCTATGCCAAGAGGCCATTCGCCTGTGGGAGTTCTGCATTGCCCACTCAATACACCTCATGGCATCATTCCTCCCTGGAGTCCAGAACACTCTAGCGGACCGTCTCAGCAGATCCTTCCAGACACACGAGTGGTCGATTCACCCGGATATCATCCATTCCATCTTCCAGAGGTGGGGATTTCCCCAGGTTGACCTGTTCGCCTCACGAGCCAACAGGAAGTGCCACGTGTTCTGCTCCATCCAAGGGCAATCACAGGCTCCCTGTTGGACGCTTTCCTCCTATCGTGGAGAGACCAGCTGTTCTATGCTTTCCCTCCATTTCCACTGGTCCACAGGGTACTGCTCAAGCTACGCAGAGACAAGGCACATATGATTCTAGTCGCTCCAGCTTGGCCAAGACACCACTGGTACACCACGCTTCTGGAGCTATCGGTACAAACTCCGATCACGCTTCCCTTGTGCACAGACTTGATCTCTCAGGACCACAGCCGACTCTGTCAACCCGACCTGCAATCGCTCCACTTTACAGCGTGGATGCTCCATGGCTGAATCGGACAGAGCTACGATGCTCACATCCGGTGCAACAGATTCTACTGGGAAGTAGAAAGCCCTCTACATGGACCACTTACTTAGCCAAGTGGAAACGTTTCTCCTGTTGGTGCGAGCAGCGGGCCACGCCCCCCTTGCAGGCATCTATTCCACTTATACTTGAATATCTCCTATCCCTAAAACAGCAGGGCTTGGCGATATCTTCGGTCAGGGTTCACCCGGCCGCTATATCGGCATTCCACCCAGGACAACACGCTTCCTCGGTCATCTCTAACCCAATGGTTGTCAGATTCCTCAAGGGCTTAGACCGGCTATACCCACAGCAATGTCAACCCGTTCTGGCATGGGATCTTAACCTGGTTCTCTCCAAGCTCACAGGGCCCCCGTTCGAGCCATTGGCTACCTGCTCACTCCTTTACCTATCTTGGAAGACAGCCTTCCTTGTAGCCATCACTTCAGCGAGGTGTGTTTCTGAAATCAGGGTGCTCATGTCTGAGCCTCCATACACAGTCTTCCATAAAGACAAGGTGCAGCTTCGCCCCCACCCTGCCTTTCTCCCCAAGGTGGTATCAGCTTTTCATGTGAACCAAGATATATTTCTCCCGGTCTTCCATCCTAAGCCACATGCCACCCGTCAAGACCAGCGTATGCACTCCTTGGACGTACGCAGGGCCCTTGCTTTCTATATTGAGCATACGAAACCATTTAGGAAGACGACACAACTCTTCGTTGCAGTGGCCGACCGGATGAAAGGCTTACCGGTCTCCTCACAACGTCTCTCCTCTTGGATCACGTCCTGCATTCGTGCTTGCTACGACCTGGCCGGTGCCCCGACGCCACGCCTTACTGCCCACTCCACGAGGGCCCAAGCCTCCTCAACTGCCTTCCTGGCTCACGTCCCGATCCAGGACATTTGTAGAGTGGCGGTTTGGTATCGGTCCACACCTTCAACGCTCACTATGCGCTTGTACAGCAGTCCAGGGACGATGCTGCATTCGGATCAGCGGTTTTGCACTCAGCGATGTCTCACTCCGACCCCACCGCCTAGGTAAGGTTTGGTAGTCACCTAATTTGAATCGATATGAGCAAGCACTCGAAGAAGAAAAAAACGGTTACTCACCTTTGTAACTGTTGTTCTTCGAGATGTGTTGCTCATATCCATTCCAAACCCGCCCCCCTTCCCCACTGTCGGAGTAGCCGGCAAGAAGGAACTGAGGAGGCGCTGGGTCGGCTGGGGTATATATCCAGCGCCATAAAGGCGCCACTCCAGGGGGCTCCACAGCCGACCCACCGGGTGTTGCTAGGGTAGAAAATTCTCCGACGATCGTGCACGCAGCGCGTGCACACCTAATTGGAATGGATATGAGCAACACATCTCGAAGGACAACAGTTACAAAGGTGAGTAACCGGTTTTTTTAGCATATAACGATTGTGTGACACATCTACCAAATAATTTGGAACACTGGTACCTCTGAAGAAAGGATATACTTGTAAGATTGTCTAATCTTTCAAATCTGGAGCATACTAGAATGGAGTCTGACAAGGACTGCAGGGAACAGATAGAACAGAACTTGTCATTGAGTCAGTCTGATTGCTGCATGATAGTATTACCCACTGCAGTTTAATGAAACTGAGATATAAACACAAATAACACCTTCACCTGACCCCACTCACATAAATTCCGATGCTGTAATATAAAAATGGATATACATATTTGCTGTCAACAATTTCACATCTGCATCAAAAGTAGATCAAATGTTGCATCATAACTACCCAATAACCATGCCACTAAAATATTATTATAATAATCAGATAACTCAGCTGTGGAATTCCCAATCAGGCTCCACTTCCAACCTCAACTATTAGTAAGTCTGTCTGACAATAATGAAATGTATATTTAAAATATTGAGCAAGAAAGAAAGTATTGCATGGGTGCTATAAACCTTGTATATAGTATATTGCATATGTGGACAATGAAGAACCAGTCCTGCAGACTTTATGTATGTAAAACTCCCATTGACTTTTCCATAAAGGTTGTGAGAATAGGTCTACTTTGCTGCCCCAGCACCCCTCAGATGTGGAATGGGACATTCTGCCTGCTAGTTGTCACCTGATGACCCAGGTAAAGAGAGGAGCCAATCAGCCACGGCTGAAGTTGAGAGAAGAGAGAGGTTCAGAAGACTGCTGTCCCAGCCTTCTTAACTAAAAGACAGCTAAAGACAAGGCAGAACTGAAGTTAGGCAAGTGGGTCATCCATCTCATCTTGACTAACTTCTCTGTTCCTACTCTCTCGGAGTCTCAGCTCTGGCAGGGATCTTCATTTTCTCCCAGATACCTAGTGATGTGAAATCTATGGGGCTACTGCCCTTCCCTTCCCCTAGAGGCCAGGAGGAGGGCAGTGCCTGGCATGTAAATGTGTTTTACAAAGAAAATATACACATGGAATGTGTAGGTGAGGACACTTCCCCACCCTCACTCGAGGAGAATATTTGTTAGGGAACCATGCTCTTAAACTTACAGCACTGTCTATGCCAGTGGTTCTCAAACTTTTGAATTAGTAAGCCTATGAGTGTGCCCCCCCCTTATATATTAAAAACACTTTTTAAATATTTAACACTATTATAAATGCTGGAGGTGAAGCGGGGTTTGGGGGTGGAGGCTGACAGCTCATGACCTCCCATGTAATAACCTTGTGACCCCCAGTTTGAGAAGTCCTGGTCTATACCTAATTAACAAGTCATAATAGCAAAAAATGTAGACAATAAAATAAAACATTTGTCAACAGCTCCCAAATTTAAGAGCTGAACTATATAAGGAATGAAAATTGAATAGTTTTCTTAATGCTGCTTTGAAGATTTATTCTTCAACACACTCTGTTTGTTTGTTATGGAAGCAGATCATACTAGTCTCTGTCAGCTCAATAAAATCGTTGTTTGTTTTTAATTAAATCATTAAACAATCTCCTGTTTTCTGAACTGCTTACAGCACTGTGCAATTATTCTAACGCTAAACTCCTAGTCATTCTTCAAAATGTCATAACTACTGATTTTCTTAACATCCTTAAGACATTCTATGATAATTAAAAGGCCTGTTTTAATTAAATAAGTGTATACATTCTTTCATCAAAGTAGCTGATTCACCAAATATTTAATAAAAATGAAATTTCATATCCAGGAATTTCTAAATTCTGAATGGTATTACTGTATATATGTGTTGCTTTTCATAATTACAACTTTATTAATTTTAGATATTGGCACACTTCTGTCATGTTTTGCAGCTTTTTAGTTTTGGTAAGTATCGAATTGCATCATAAATTCTATTTATTATTGACTGTGGACAGATTTTTGTAAAATGATGCAAAAATACCACTGTCTTCAAATATTACTACTTGTTCCCAAGTTTTTCATGATTTTGATTAACTTGAAACAGGCCTAAACCTCTTACAACACTGTAGTTTTGCAACACAGCCAATTAGTCTGGTAATGGGAAATCTAGGTGCTGGAAAAAATATGGGATCAGGCCTAAAATATGTATTGTACAAACAGGAGATAACTATTGCTTGATGTGTTGAAAAAGCAAAACATTTGAAACCTCCAACGATGTGGCTTTGAACATAGTCAATTGGATGGGATATTTTCAACTTAAGGGACAAGAATAACTTCCATGATGAGCCCAAACCTATATTCTCTGTAAACATAAAGCTCCCATTCACTTTAATGGGAATTTTGAGTGCACAAGAAATGCAGCATGTATTTCCTGTAAAAGGAAAACTCCAGTTACTATATGGTAAATTTTCAGAAAAAATGGGTTAATAGAATCACAAATGTTCATTATTAATGTGTGTAACTCAGGTTTATTATTATTATAGTCAGGACAGGTAGCCATGTCTATAGAAAAGGTTAGAGAGACAAGGTGGGTGAGGTAATATCTTTTATTGGAGAACCTTCCGTTGGTGAGAGAGATAAGTTTTCAAGCCACACAGACCTCTTCTTCAGGTCTGGGAAAGGTACTCCCAGAGTAACTGTAAAATGCAAGATGGAACAGATTGTTCAGTATAAGTAGTTAGCACATATTGTTAGGGACTATTCAATGTAGAGTGGCCTGTTAATACCTCTGCAGTCACAGGACAAAAAAAGGGGGTTTGTGGGTTACAAATTGTTGTAATAAGCCATAAATTCAGTGTCTCTGTCCAGTCAATAGTTTTTGGTGTCTATCTGAGTAATGAATTTAAACATTCAGGTTCATCTTTTGAAAGTGTTCCTTTGAGGATGAGGACTGATAGGTCAGATATAGAGTGATCGCTTTGTGAAAAGTGTTTACCTACAGGTGATAGGGTGTGTTTTTTTTTATTTATTTTTTTATTTTATTTTATTTTCCTATGTGAGTTCATTTGAGAGCATAGTGATTGCCTGGTTTCACTCACATAGTTATAGAGCCATTTGGTGCCCTGGATGAGGTATACCACTTATTGTGATAGGCATGTGTAGGATCAGTTTGTCAGTTTGACCGTGTGCTTGATTGCTTGCTTGTTTGTTTGAAAAGTGTGAATTGGGAGTGCTTTGTTCCAGGTGGGCCTTGAGTGGGCCTGACTGGTATATAAGGGCAGTCTGCAGCAAACCAGCTAAGCGGCGAACAGCAGAGGCTAACAGAGGGAGTTTGCCTGGGGAGAGCTCACTGAGGCTTTCATCTGCAGGTTTCTCTGAGTAGTTCCTGCAACAGCTGAGGAAGCTCTTAAGAGGAAGGTGATACGGAAGGTGAGCAATCAGCTATTGTAACCTGCACAGGTTGTGCCATGTTTGTCTTTCTTCCACAGGACAGAAGTGACTTTGTCTGTACAAAGTGCAAGCTGGTCTCCATATTGGAAGAGAAGGTTCCATGTCTGGAGAAACGAGCATCGACTCTGCGTTGCATAAGGGAAAATGAAGATTTCCTGGACAGACGACAGGAGATGCTTCTACGGCCACAATGTTCTGAAGATTCAGAGCAGGCGCAGCAGGGACAGAAGGATGGTGAAGAAGTTTGGCAGCATGTGACCTCCAGAAGGAGAAAGAGGAGCGTCCATGTATCAGCAATGGAGATACATGTGAGCAATCATTTCCATGTTCTCTCTCCAGGTACTAATGCGGAGAGTGGACTAGATGACCCATCTGAGGGAAGGGAGCAGAAGGAGACTCCACCGATTGGCAGGCAAAAGATGCACTGTCCTAGGGATGGGGGTTCCACGACCACCACTCCCAAGAGGAGGAGGAGGGTGGTGGTGGTCGGGGACTCCCTCCTCAGGGGGACTGAGTCATCTATCTGCCGCCCCAACCGGGAAAACTGAGAGGTCTGCTGCTTGCCAGGAGCTAGGATACATGATGTGACAGAGAGACTGCCGAGACTCATCAAGCCCTCGGATCGCTACTCCTTCCTGCTTCTCCACGTGGACACCAATGATACTGCCAAGAATGACCTTGAGCAGATCACTGCAGACTACGTGGCTCTAGGAAGAAGGATAAAGGAGTTTGAGGCGCAAGTGGTGTTCTCGTCCATCCTCCCTGTGCAAGGAAAAGGCCTGGGTAGAGACCATTGAATCGTGGAAGTCAACGAATGGCTACGCAGGTGGTGTCGGAGAGAAGACTTTGGATTCTTTGACCGTGGGATGGTGTTCCAAGAAGGAGGAGTGCTAGGCACAGACGGGCTCCACCTAATGAAGAGAGGGAAGAGCATCTTCGCCAGCAGGCTGGCTAACCTAGTGAGGAGGGCTTTAAACTAGGTTCACTGGGGGAAGGAGACCAAAGCCCTGATATAAGTGGGGAAATGGGATCCTGGGAGGAAGCACAAGCAGGAGAGCGCAAGAGGGGAGGACTCCTGTCTCATACTGAGAAAGAGGGACGATCAATGAGTTATCTTAAGTGCCTATACACAAATGCAAGAAGCCTGGGAAACAAGCAGGGAGAACTGGAAGTCCTGGCACAGTCAGGGAACTATGATACGATTGGAATAACAGAGACTTGGTGGGATAACTCACATGACTGGAGTACTGTCATGGATGGATATAAACTGTTCAGGAAGGACAGCCAGGGCAGAAAAGGTTGCGTTGTATGTAAGAGAGGAGTATGACTGCTCAGAGCTCCGGTATGAAACTGCAGAAAAACCTGAGAGTCTCTGGATAAAGTTGAGAAGTGTGAGCAACAAGGGTGATGTTGTGGTCGGAGTCTGCTATAGACCACCAGACTAGGGGGATGAGGCTTTCTTCTGGCAACTAGCAGAAGTTGCTAGATCGCAGGCCCTGGTTCTCATGGGAGACTTTAATCACCCTGATATCTGCTGGGAGAGCAATACAGCGGTGCACAGACAATCCAGGAAGTTTTTGGAAAGTGTAGGGGACAATTTCCTGGTGCAAGTGCTGGAGGAACCAACTAGGAGCAGATCTTTTCTTGACCTGCTGCTCACAAACAGGGAAGAATTAGTAGGGGAAGCAAAAGTGGATGGGAACCTGGGAGGCAGTGACCATGAGATGGTCGAGTTCAGGATCCTGACACAAGGAAGAAAGGAGAGCAGCGGAATACGGACCCTGGACTTCAGAAAAGCTTTGACTTTGACTCCCTCAGGGAACAGATGGGCAGGATCCCCTGGGAGAATAACATGAAGGGCAAAGGGGTCCAGGAGAGCTGGCTGTATTTTAAAGAATCCTTATTGCGGTTGCAGGAACAAACCATCCCGATGTGTAGAAAGAATAGTAAATATGGCAGGCGACCAGCTTGGCTAAACAGTGAAATCTTTGCTGATCTTAAATGCAAAAAAGAAGCTTACAAGAAGTGGAAGATTGGACAAATGACCAGGGAGGAGTATAAAAATATTGCTCAGGCATGCAGGAGTGAAATCAGGAAGGCCAAATCACACTTGGAGTTGCAGCTAGCAAGGGTATGTCTACACTACGAAATTAGTTCGAATTTATAGAAGCCGGTTTTATAGAAATCGGTTGTATACAGCCGATTGTGTGTGTCCCCACAAAAAATGCTCTAAGTGCTCTAGTCGGCGGACCGCGTCCACAGTACCGAGGCTAGCGTCGACTTCCGGAGCATTGCACTATGGGTAGCTATCCCACAGCTATCCCACAGTTCCCGCAGTCTCCGCCGCCCATTGGAATTCTGGGTTGAGATCCCAATGCCCGGATGATGCAAAACAGTGTCGCGGGAGGTTCTGGGTACATGTCGTCAGGCCCCTCCCCCTCCGTCACAGCAACGGCAGACAATAGATTCGCGCCTTTTTACCTGGGTTACCTGTGCAGACAACATACCACGGCAAGCATGGAGCCCGCTCAGCTCACCGTCACCATATGTCATCTGGGTGCCGGCAGACGTGGGACTGCATTGCTACACAGCAGCAGCAGCTAACTGCCTTTTGGTGGTAGACGGTGCAGTAGACTGGTAGCCTTCATCGGCGATCTGGGTGCTGGCAGCTGTGGGGCTTGCAGCCGTAGGGCTGCATTGCACCAGCCCCTTGCCTTTTGGCAGTAGATGGTGTATTACGACTGGTAACCGTCCTATTACAAGTTGGGTCATCGCACATTAGCAGAATCTTCCCTGAGCAGCAGATTGTGCAATAGGCCTGAAGGCCATCGTAATACACTAACTGCCAAACGCCCAGTATTTGCTGCCAAGCACCCAGAAAGATGCCGAGGGCTATCATTCATGCTGCACCGTCGTCTTAAGATGTAAAAAATAGATTTGCTCTGTATTCATTTGCTTCCCCCTCCCTCCCTCCGTCAAATCAACGGCCTGCTAAACCCAGGGTTTTCAGTTTAATCTTTGGGGGGACCATTCTGTGTGACAGTTGTTTGTGTTTCTCCCTGATGCACAGCCACCGTTCTTGATTTTAATTCCTTGTACCTGTACGCCATGTCGTCACTAGGCCCGCCCTCCTTCCCTCCCGCCCTCCTTCCCCTAGTCCGTCAGGTACTAGTTTCGCGCCTTTTTTCAGACCAGGCGCCATAGCTAGCACTGGGATCATGGAGCCCGCTCAGATCACCGCGGCAATTATGAGCACTATGAACACCACGCGCATTGTCCTGGAGTATATGCAGACCCAGGACATGCCAAGGCAAAACTCAGACCAGCCGAGGAGGCGATTGCAGCGCGGCGAAGAGAGTGATGAGGAAATTGACATGGACATAGACCTCTCACAAGGCACAGGCCCCAGCAATGTGGAAATCATGGTGTCACTGGGGCAGGTTCATGGCGTGGAACGCCGATTCTGGGCCCGGGAAACAAGTACAGACTGGTGGGACCGCATCGTGCTGCAGGTGTGGGACGATTCCCAGTGGCTGTGAAACTTTCGCATGCGTAAGGGCACTTTCATGGAACTTTGTGACTTGCTTTCCCCTGCCCTGAAACGCCAGGATACCAGGATGAGAGCAGCCCTCACAGTTGAGAAGCGAGTGGCGATAGCCCTGTGGAAGCTTGCAACGCCAGACAGCTACCGGTCAGTAGGTAATCAATTTGGAGTGGGCAAATCTACGGTGTGGGCTGCTGTGATCCAAGTTGCCAGGGCAATGAAAGACCTGGTGATATCAAGGGTAGTGACTCTGGGCAACGTGCAGGCAATAGTGGATGGTTTTGCTGAAATGGGATTCCCAAACTGTGGTGGGGCCATAGACGGAACCCATATCCCTATCTTGGCACCAGAGCACCAAGCCACCGACTACATAAACCGCAAGGGGTACTTTTCAATGCTGCTGGAAGCCCTGGTGGATCACAAGGGACGTTTCACCAACATCAACGTGGGATGGCCGGGAAAGGGAGGGGGAAGCAAATGCTCGCGTCTTCAGGAACTCTGGTCTGTTTCGAAAGCTGGAGGAAGGGACTTTCTTCCCGGACCAGAAAGTAACCGTTGGGGATGTTGAAATGCCTATCGTGATCCTTGGGGACCCAGCCTACCCCTTAATGCCATGGCTCAAGAAGCCGTACACAGGCAGCCTGGACAGTAGTCAGGACCTGTTCAACTATAGGCTGAGCAAGTGCCGAATGGTGGTGGAATGTGCATTTGGACGTTTAAAAGCGCGCGGGCGCAGCTTACTGACTCGCTCAGACCTCAGCGAAAAGAATATCCCCATTGTTATTGCTGCTTGCTGTGCGCTCCACAATATCTGTGAGAGTAAGGGGAGACATTTATGGCGGGGTGGGAGGTTGAGGCAACTCGCCTGGCTGCTGATTACGCGCAGCCAGACACCAGGGCGGTTAGAGGAGCACAGCAGGGCGCGGTGCGCATCAGAGAAGCTTTGAAAACGAGTTTTGTGACTGGCCAGGCTACTGTGTGAAACTTCTGTTTGTTTCTCCTTGATGAACCCTCCAAACCCCCCCCCGACCCGGTTCACTCTACTTCCCTGTAAACCAACCACCCCACCGCACCCTCCCCTCCCCACTTCGAGCACCGCTTGCAGAGGCAATAAAGTCATTGTTTTTTCACATTCATGCATTCTTTATTAATTCCTCACAGGGATAATTGCC
>NC_048302.1:113917680-113975595 GCF_013100865.1 Trachemys scripta elegans
TTCCCCCCCCCCCCCCCCCCCCCCCCCGTGCTTGGCTAACTGCAGGGAAGGATTTCTTTTCAGTCACAGGCAAACAGCCCAGTAGGAACTGCCACCTCTGTCCCCTTAATTAAATTTCCGTATTTCAACCAGGTTACCATGAGCGATATCACTCTCCTGAGGATTACACAGCAAGATAAAGAACGGATGTTGCTTGAATGCCAGCAAACACCGTGACCATATGCTGCCAGGCTTTGTCATGCAATGATACCAGATTACTTGCTGCAAGCATGGCGCGGTCAAGTGTCCTACCATGGAGGACGGAATAAGGCTGCACTACCCAGAAACCTTGTGGCAAGGATTTTGGAGTACCTCCAGGAGAGCTTCATGGAGATGTCCCTGGAGGATTTCCACTCCATTCCCAGACACGTTAACAGACTTTTCCAGTAGCTGTACTGGCTGCGAATGCATCCCAAGTCCTCAGGGCAAAGTAATCATTAAAAAACGCTTGCTTTTAAAATAAGTTTTATATTTTAAAAGGTAAACTCACCTGAGGTCCCTTCCATGGGGTCGTGGTCTTGGATACTGGGTTGGGAGGGTACTTCAGTCAGGCTGAGAAAAAGATCCTGGCTGTTGGGGAGAACGGAGTGCTGTGTGCCCTCTGCAAGCTCGTCCTCCTCCTCCTCCTCTTCCCCGTCTGCAGAATCCTCAGGTGTAGCTGATGAGATTACCCCTGCCTCGGAATCCACGGTCAGAGGTGGGGTAGTGGTGATGGCCCCCCCTAGAACTGCATGCAGTTCGGCGTAGAAGCAGCATGTCCGCGGCTCTGACCCGGAGCGACCGTTTGCCTCCTTTGTTTTTTGATAGGCTTGTCTGAGCTCCTTGACTTTCACGCGGCACTGATCCGAGTCCCTATTGTGGCCTCTCTCCATCATGCCCTTGGAGATTTTTTCAAAAGTTTTTGCATTTCGTCTTTTTGAACGAAGTTCTGCTAGCACTGAATCCTCTCCCCATATAGCGATCAGATCCAGTACCTTCTGTATGGTCCATGCTGGTGCTCTTTTTCGATTATCGGCCTGCATGGTTACCTGTGCTGATGAGCTATCTGTGGTCACCTGTGCTCTCCACGCTGGGCAAACAGGAAATGAAATTCAAATGTTCATGGGGCTTTTCCTGTCTACCTGGCCAGTGCATCCGCATTCAGATTGCTGTCCAGAGCGGTCACAATGGTGCACTGTGGGATAGCTCCCAGAGGCCAATACCATCGAATTGCAGCCACACTAACCCTAATTCGAAATGATAAAATCAATTTTGGCACTACTCCGCTCGTCGGGGTGGAGTACAGAATTCGATATAAAGAGCCCTTTATTTCGAATTAAATGGCTTCGTTGTGTGGACGGGTGCAGGGTTAATTCGATTTAACGCTGCTAAATCCGAATTAAAGTCGTAGTGTAGACCAGGCCTAATATAATATACTAGAGACTATTTTTTAGTAATGACTTTAGCTTTCTTCACTCCAACAGGCTGATGTGCATGGATCGGAGCACCACCTCTTGACTTCAGTGGGACTTGGCATTGCTCAGCATCTTGCAGGGCCAGGTCTTAAGGTTTCTCATACTCACTTTTGTTTCAACTGTGGGCTTACAACTATAGGTATTATTTCTATATGCCAGGTCTCAACCTCCTTATGACTCAGAAAAAAGTAGTATAATTAGAGCAATTTTACACGTAAATCTTTCAAACCGTTGTCCTAAAAATTCCTCCTTTAAATTTACTACCTTTGCAAAACAGCACTGTTTTCATATTTAGTCATCACAGCTATTACATAAGAATAGTGACATGCAATACATGCAAAAACCTACACACTCTCAAGTAGTGTTTCTGACTTTGTGCTTTTTTTAAAAAAAATAAAGCACCCAAATGGCTTCTGGGTATCATTTACATTCCAGATCTCAGACTGGCGGCAACCTTTTATCTCTGGTCTTATCAACTCCTTCCCCTGGATGGTTTTAAGACCCAAGTTTAGTAATCCAAGAATGGTGCTCCTCCCTTGATTTCAAACATGGACATTTATTGACAGAGCAATTTGTAGCACTGGATGGAATACACATAAACAAACCTATTTAGAGAGTAGGTCATATATTTCTAAAATAAAAATACTTAAGCCACAATCATGCATGCTAGAGCACTAGCTTTTCAAGTTCTGGTCACAACATTTTAACTATTTAATTAACTGTACACTGGCCCCATTGTACTCAATGGGAGTATTGCTATTGACTTTAGTGGGGCAAGTGTTTCCACACTGTGAGTAATAAAGGAATGGGAAAAAAAAATCTTTGTATGTTGAACTGATTTTTATTTAAAAGATTTGATTTATCTTATATATAAAGCGACAGTTATTGCTATAAACCAATTTCACTTCTCTGTACACTCTACAACTATGGCTTTTAATTCCAACCCTAGCTGAATATCTTTCTATATATTTATATATTTCTTTCTTTAAAAATTCATATTTCCATTGATTTAGGCTTATATCCACTTATTTTAGAAATAAAATATTATTTATATGTTGAGACAAAAGAACCCAGTAACTTATGTTAAAATGGAGTTAAGGTTGAGAATACACATCAGTAATTTAAGGGTAAAATACTTTCCAGGGATGTTTTAATGAAGTCAGAACCAACCATTAGGAATCTAGGAAATTTAGAAAAACAACAAAGAGTCTGGTGGCACCTTAAAGACTAACAGATTTATTTGGGCATAAGCTTTCGTGAGTAAAAACCTCACTTCTTCGGATGCATAGAGTGAAAGCTACAGATGCAGGCATTATATACAGACACATGGAGAGCAGGGAGTTACTTCACAAGTGGCGAACCAGTGTTGACAAGGCCAATACAATCAGGGTGGATGTAGTCCACTCCCAATAATAGATGAGGAGGTGTCAATTCCAGGAGAGGAAAAGCTGCTTCTGTAGTGAGCCAGCCACTCCCAATCCCTATTCAAGCCCAGATTAATGGTGTTGAATTTGCAAATGAATTTTAGTTCTGCTGTTTCTCTTTGAAGTCTGTTTCTGAAGTTTTTTTGTTCAATGACAGTGACTTTTAAATCTGTGATAGAATGACCAGGGAGATTGAAGTGTTCACTTACTGGCTTGTGTATGTTACCATTCCTGATGTCCGATTTGTGTCCATTTATTCTTTTGCGGAGGGACTGTCCGGTTTGGCCAATGTACATGGCAGAGGGGCATTGCTGGCACATGATGGCATATATGACATTAGTGGATGTGCAGGTGAATGAGCCCCTGATGGTGTGGCTGATGTGGTTGGGTCCTCTGATGCTGTTGCCAGAGTAGATATGGGGACAGAGTAGGCAACGAGGTTTGCTACAGGGATAGGTTCCTGGGTTGGTGTTTCTGTGGTGTGGTGTGTAGTTGCTGGTGAGTATTTGCTTCAGGTTGGGGGGTTGTCTGTAAGCGAGGACTGGCCTGCCTCCCAAGGTCTGTGAGAGTGAGGGATCATTTTCCAGGATAGGTTGTAGGTCGTGGATAATGCGCTGGAGAGGTTTTAGCTGGGGGCTGTATGTGATGGCCAGTGGTGTTCTGTTATTGTCCTTGTTGGGCCTGTCCTGTAGTAGGTGATTTCTGGGTACCCGTCTTGCTCTGTCAATCTGTTTCCTCACTTCCCCAGGTGGGTATTGTAGTTTTACGAATGCTTGATACAGATCTTGTAGGTGTTTGTCTCTGTCTGAGGGGTTGGAGCAAATTCGGTTGTATCTTAGGGCTTGGCTGTAGACAATGGATCGTATGATGTGTCTAGGATGGAAGCTGGAGGCATGTAGGTACGTATAGCGGTCAGTAGGTTTCCGGTATAGGGTGGTGTTTATGTGACCATCACTTATTTGTACTGTAGTGTCCAGGAAGTGGATCTCTTGTGTGGACTGGTCCAGGCTGAGGTTGATGGTGGGGTGGAAATTGTTGAAGTCCAGGTGGAATTCTTCAAGGGCCTCCTTTCCGTGGGTCCATATGATGAAGATGTCATCAATGTAGCGCAAGTAGAGGAGGGGCACTAGGGGACGAGAGCTGAGGAAGCGTTGTTCTAAGTCAGCCATAAAAATGTTGGCATACGGTGGGGCCATGCGGGTACCCATAGCAGTGCCACTGACTTGAAGGTATAAGTTGTCCCCAAATCTGAAGTGGTTGTGGGTGAGGACAAAGTCACAAAGCTCAGCCACCAGGCTTGCTGTGGCCTCATCAGGGATACTGTTCCTGACAGCTTGTAGTCCATCCTCATGTGGAATATTGGTATAAAGTGCTTCTACATCCATGGTGGCCAGGATGGTGTTTTCAGGAAGAACGTCAATGCACTGTAGTTTCCTCAGGAAGTCGGTGGTGTCTCGAAGATAGCTGGGAGTGCTGGTAGCATAGGGTCTGAGGAGAGTGTCCAAATAGCCAGATAATCCTGCTGTCAGAGTACCAATGCCTGAGATGATGGGGCGTCCAGGGTTTCCGGGTTTATGGATCTTGGGTAGCAGATAGAATACCCCTGGTCGGGGTTCTGGGGGTGTGTCCATGTAGATTTGTTCCCGTACTGTAGCTGGGAGTTTCTTGAGCAGATGGTGTAGTTTCTTTTGGTATTCCTCAGTAGGATCAGAGGAGAGTGGCCTGTAGAATGTGGTCTTGGAGAGTTGCCTGGCAGCCTCCTGTTCATAATCTGACCTGTTCATGATGACTACAGCACCTCCTTTGTCAGCCCCTTTGATGATAATGTCAGAGTTGTTTCTGAGGCTGTGGATGGCATTGCGTTCCACGACCTACAACCTATCCTGGAAAATGATCCCTCACTCTCACAGACCTTGGGAGGCAGGCCAGTCCTCGCTTACAGACAACCCCCCAACCTGAAGCAAATACTCACCAGCAACTACACACCACACCACAGAAACACCAACCCAGGAACCTATCCCTGTAGCAAACCTCGTTGCCTACTCTGTCCCCATATCTACTCTGGCAACAGCATCAGAGGACCCAACCACATCAGCCACACCATCAGGGGCTCATTCACCTGCACATCCACTAATGTCATATATGCCATCATGTGCCAGCAATGCCCCTCTGCCATGTACATTGGCCAAACCGGACAGTCCCTCCGCAAAAGAATAAATGGACACAAATCGGACATCAGGAATGGTAACATACACAAGCCAGTAAGTGAACACTTCAATCTCCCTGGTCATTCTATCACAGATTTAAAAGTCACTGTCATTGAACAAAAAAACTTCAGAAACAGACTTCAAAGAGAAACAGCAGAACTAAAATTCATTTGCAAATTCAACACCATTAATCTGGGCTTGAATAGGGATTGGGAGTGGCTGGCTCACTACAGAAGCAGTTTTTCCTCTCCTGGAATTGACACCTCCTCATCTATTATTGGGAGTGGACTACATCCACCCTGATTGTATTGGCCTTGTCAACACTGGTTCGCCACTTGTGAAGTAACTCCCTGCTCTCCATGTGTCTGTATATAATGCCTGCATCTGTAGCTTTCACTCTATGCATCCGAAGAAGTGAGGTTTTTACTCACGAAAGCTTATGCCCAAATAAATCTGTTAGTCTTTAAGGTGCCACCAGACTCTTTGTTGTTTTTGTAGATACAGACTAACACGGCTACCCCCTGATACAGGAAATTTAGAGTTAAGATTAATCTAAAAAGAAATCCATGCATGCTAAGGAAAGGAATGCACAGTTAAGGCACCCAAACAGTCTTAAATCTGCCCTGTAGTGATGCCAGGCAATAACCATGTAGTTATGTTTAAGGTATTTAATATTTGGGGTCCCAGATTAGATTAAACTAATTTTTAAAAACATTAATTTTTGTTCATGTTTTTTTCCCTCCATGGCATCACAAGAGGACAGAGCTAAGGTTGTTTGGGTGCCTTACGTGTAAATGTTGCAGATTTGGGGAGGATACGCTGTATATATTATACAAAACAAAGAGCTTGAATCCTTGCTTTAAGTGCAAAACAGAACTCCGCCTTAACTATGGTTTCATGACTGGCACCTCCATAATTACTATAATTCCCAGAGGCCCCAAGTGAGATGGGTGCCTCATTGTGCTAGGCTCTGTACACATACACAAAGCTTGATCCAAAGCCTATTGAAGTAAGTGAGAGTGTCTTCCAGACTGAGAGTCAGTCCCTTGCCCCCAAGATCTTACAATCTAAATAGGCAAAAGAGACAAAGGGCAAGGTAAAGGCAAGACTCTTATTGTCATTTTACATGGGGCATAGCCTCCAAAACCAAAGCTGTCCCATCCCTCTGTCCCATCCCTACTGCTTGGAAAAGTTTGGGAGAACAAACAGACTTTGCAGCATGAAGTAGAGGTCAGCAAGGTCAGGCTTTGGTGAACTGACTTGGTAAGCTCCTTCCACAGTGGAAGACCTAGCTTCTGGAAAGCCATTGGTTTTTCTAGATAAAGATAAATTTAAACAAACCGTTTCAGCAAGTTAGAATGTGCCTGGTTTGCTACTGGTAAATGGACCTTGAAGTAAGAACAGCTTGTTTATATTGGTAAAATTTATTTTTAAGAGTTACTTTGACTGCACAAATATTGTTGTACACTTACCAAACTTTAAAGTGTAGAGTGGTCCATTAGCAGTATGCAGAGAACCCTTTCTACATAACTCTCTTAAAAAGCTGTCCACCTTTCCCACGTTCCCTTTGCATTATGTATGCATCTTGCTTTGTCTCTCTCCTGGTGCATGTTTATATTTTGCATTTAATTGATGTGCATCTACAACACAATATGCTTCCAAATAGGATTTTACTAGGATGTAACTAATTTTAAGATTTGAAACAAGTTGTGGCCCTATTGACTCTATGGGACAAGAAAACTAGGATTAGAATGTAATTAAAGCTGAGGATAAAAAATGAGCTCATGGAGTAGTTAGATGGGAAAAGTATAGACACATCCACAGGATGTAAGTTCTCTTTCTAATTCTTTACCAAATTAACAGTTTTTACAACAATTACAGTGTGTGAGAAATTTCCTGATTAAATCTTTTCATCAAAGATCAAACCCCCAGTTTACACTGGCTTATGAAAATACTTTCAATTGTTATTAGCAGACCTTAATTGCACCAATATGCTTTTCAGTGCTTAGAAAGGCCTTTGTTCTTCACAAATAGTAATACAAAGGTAACAGCAATACTTTAGTGGCTTTTACTGCTTGGATGCAAAATGTCCTTAAGCTTTAAAAATCTTCTCTCTTAGAGATACCATCTTTTGCCTGGAGCTAAAGGAATTAGGGGATATTTACATGATTTAAAGCTAATTTTATTGCCTATTATGTTCCTCCTCTGCCATGGAATCAAATACTGGAGGATTTGGGGTTTTTTTAAAATGTAAATATTGGTAGAATGTAATAAAACTATTGTTTGTATTGGAAATTTTCATATTAATCTGGAAACAATATACAAATATTTGAGTCATGTATCTTGGTGGTCAGCAACATGAAAAAAACAGTATGGAAGCTCTGAAAAGATAAGCACAGTTGCATCCGAATGGAGGCTGCAAGAAAAAGTAGTGTGTGCTACTAGTATCTATGATAGACACTTGAAATAATGTAGAAGGTGAAATTTGAGTTCTGAAGCCTGGTTTCTTTGGCAATGGAAAACAGAGAAATGTGTGATAGATGAAAACTGGATGCCACCAAAATCTGATGTATGTAAGTCTCAATCAAAATAATTAAGCATGATGTTTCTAAACTGGTTACCCAGCATCAGCGTCTACGAACACATTGGGAATGATCTAATCTTTAGGTTTGAAATAAACTCACAGAAAAGTGATGGCCTTTATTTTGATTAACCTTTAACACTTCTTAAAGACACATTTTGAGAAGGGAAATAAATGAGTCAGTCTAGCCTTTGCCTATCCGGGTCCTAACTGTTCCTTATGTGGTGGTGAATGATAGAGAGTAGAGGGTTGATTTAACAACAGTATTTCTAGCTAGTCCTTTTAAATTTGTTGTCTTTATAAAAACAAATCTGAAGAGCTCCGTAGTGTTTACAAAAATAGTTGACAACATATAATGGCTCTCCATTCAAAGTGCATTTATAACTATCCTCTTACCCTTTTGTGTAAAAAGTTACTATCCAACGGGTACTCAGATACTATGGTGATGGGCACCATGGTCCCGATCCTGCAAAAATATATGCACAGGTACCTTTATCCATGCAAGTAGTATTGCTGAGCTCAGTGGCACTACTCATGTTTGTAAAGGTATTTACATGAATAAGAATTTGCAGGGCTGTGGCCTGTATAAAAACCTGGACAGAGGACAGAAGGATATTTAAGTCTTCAATCAAAACACACACTAAAATTAATTGAAATTGCATAAGGACCTAGTAAAGACTGCAAGAACTGGCACTAAAATTAATCTGGTCATATATCGATTTATTTTGTGTTTCAGCCCAAGTACCCATACACAGGGCATTGTTGAAGCAGTAAGAACATGACTGATGAGAAGATACTTTCAAAGTATTAGTATTTAGAACTTGTTTACATGGGGCATTAGTCTGCACGAGAAGGGTGTAAATTCTAGTATGCACCAGTGTATCACGCACTAACTGGTCTGTGTGGACCTTGCTGGTATTCATTAAAAGTTCCTAGTGCATATTAATGTAGTCCCATTTCAAACAATACTACATTACTGTGCACTAGGAACTTTTAGTGCATGCCAGCACGGTTCACATGGGCCAGTTAATGCACTACACGCTGGCACGCATTAGAATTTATTCCCCACTGGTGTGGACTAACATACTATGTAGACAAGCCCTTAGTCATTTCTTTGTCTGCTGTGTTTCATTTTTCTGGGTATACAGATAACTCTGGGATTCCCTACCTTGTGATGAATCTCCCACACTGTCTTTATGTCCCAGAGTCATTTCCCTCCCTCCCACCACTTCACTTTGCCCTCATTGTAAGGAATTTGTTTTAGGTTTTGTGACTGCAAATGTCATTAGAGTCATATTTAATGGTAGAAATGCTTGATCCTTCAAGCATATTTACTTGATTTGACTAACTAGACTGACGTACAAGCAATAGCGTCACTGGCATACAAGCAAGCAAGTCTGTATCAAAGTAGTCTGTGGATCATTGTTTAAATAAACATCAAGCATGCGTGCTGTAAAAATGTGACCAAGCAGCTATTTCTTTGAGTTTAAAGTTCTTGTACTTAATATTAGCACTTTCAAACCATAAGCAGTAAACTTTTAACAAAATATACTGCAATTTCATAGCTGTCAAATATTCAGGCAAAATCTGAAGTTGAGTCTCGACCTTGCGTGATTTGAGTTTGTTTTGAACAGCAAGAGAAAATACCCTGCAGATCTTTTTTTGACATGAAGTTCTCATACACTTTTGACTTTGCTTTTATCATGAACCTCAAGGCTTTGCAGTATAACAATTTTGGCTTCTTTCAACAAAATATCCCTTTACCGTATAATTTTTTTTTACCATTTGAGCATGTTTGCACTTTAATAATGATACTTAACACTTGCATGGCACTTTGTCTCTTCAAAGCAGTATTGAGAGTTTTGCCCAAGTAAGAACTAGGTAAAGACTTGAGGGGTTTTCCCCCATGTGGTGACTTAATATTAGACTAAGTGATTTTTGGTGTCTGTTTGCAATGTATGTAACATTTAAAGAAACCAATGCATTGAAATTAATTTTTACAGTAATCTTTATATGCTGTTTGGGTTTGCAAATAAAGTTAGACTATATTTAATTTTTTTTAAATTGTTGCTTAAGAAAAGTTACCACAAAAGCACATTGTTTTAAAAGACAACAGAGTTAGCAATAGCAAATAGAGTTCAAGTGTTTTGAAATAAATTACAGCCATAACAATATCAAAATATTGCAGACTTGCAGTTTTCAGGACAAACACAAGAGGGGGCTTCTAGATCCTGTTGTATATTTCCTTTAGCTTGCTGCTATACAACCTTTTAGCAAACACTAGGCTCAGAAAACATGTATATACTGGCTCTTGTTCTCCTCTCACACCAATTTTACACTGGTGTAAAGCCATAACTTCAAAATGAAATTACCTCACGTTTGCACCAGTGAGAGTAAGAACCAGACTCTGCAAGGTTAATTTATGTTCTGGCTGGGAAAATTCAATGTGTTGAAGGGTGTGTGTGTGTGTATCTATTTATATATTAGACACCACACAAAAGTCTTTGTGAACGTTGGGCATAGCCCACAAAAGAAAACACAAGGCAGTTAAATCATTCCACACCCCATTTATAGTCCACTCATCCATTTCTCTTCTCAACCCCAACTACTTTCCTTCCACCACTTGCAGCCCACATATCGCGATCTCCAACCAAAACAACCAACATGCACCCTTGAACTTTGGCCAGGTTTACTGGTTATAAGTTCCTATGTTTTAATGATTACTCTATGGCTAGTGTGGCTTTCATGAATTACACTTTAAGTGATTCTGTATGTGGTTTTCTATTGGGGTGTGTAAGTAAGACATAGTGTCAGACTGCAAATAGTAGCTACAAGCTATATTTCTTGAATGTTCAGGGAAATGTCTGAATGGGTGATGATCTATGTTAGTGATTGCTCTACATTTGGTATTAATTTTTATGAGGAAATTACAGTATTGAAATCTGCATGTGCTTTGGTGTATTACATTTATGGATGGAGTGAAGGTTGCACAGTGATTGTTCAGGATGTCGGCGGGGTATATGGGCCAAGAGGGGGATGAGAACTGAATGTGGTAGGGAAGTACAGGGCACAATGGGGAATGAGCACGTGGGGTGGCGGGAAGAGCAATATCGGGGACATGAGGGTTGTGCTGGTGGAGAGGAAATGCAAGGCTGGTGTATAAGTGATGGGTGAGGGGGCATAGAGGGAAGATTGGGGGTGGGATATAGGACTTGAGCTAGGAGGGGGTGTAACCCTTCTCCCAGGAGTTGTCTGCAGCAACAAGGGCCAGGTTCAATTATCTAATGTTTCCCTCTGAAAACTTAAATAACATTGCTCGAGCCCCTGCTCAGAAACCTGGGGAAACTATATTACCTCCCCTGGATGACCCTGATAAGCAATACTTGCCCCTACACAAGCACACAGTCCATTGTACAAAACCAATAAAACTTTACTGGAGGAAAAAAGGGCACCAAATAAACCAGGGAAAGCCAGTAATAATATGTCAACAGTATCTGCGTGTATGTAAGTGAGACTCCCCAACCCTAGGTGTCTTGGCAATGGTCTTAAATAAACTCATCCACTTCACTTGCATTGTGAGCATCCAGTAAAGTAATGTGATCCTAAAATAGCCACTTCCCTCCTCCCCTTCATCCCTCACTCACTGTTTGTTGTTCAGGGTTAGCAGAGTCCAGAATTCAGACAGGTCCACCTCCAGCCCCTAAGTTCTGCTCCAGGGGCCTCTACCACCTAACCCAGATTAATGATTACAGCTTTAGTGATTACTGTGTAGGAGGGATCCTTACTGGAGATGCACAACTATATTGTTGCCCTTTATGGCTTCTGCAAACGCCACCTCAATGCCCCCACCCACCTCAAAATTGCCTCTTCTGTTGGTCTTCAGAAAGGGATCAATGGCTTATAGGACCCTGAGCAGAGCCCTGGGATGCACTCCACCAGAAGACAGACACCCCTTTCCCCATCTTTCTCTATTTAGCTTTGTCCAGGCTCTACTACCCAACCATGCCGGACTGGTTTTGGTTCGGGTGAGTGCTTACCCCAGAATCATTTGGTGCAGTTCTCCTGTACAGTCATTACCTAACAGGGATGATACTGTTTTATTCCTCTCATATTTTAAACTTAAATGAATTTTGACCAAAAGGCCCCAAACTGTTACATAACAAAGATGCAAGTAAGACCTGTGTCATTCAGTCATCTTGCGTTGCTCACCAGCAGGTGCCAGCAGAGAGCTCCCTCCCATATGGAACTTCTGTCCATGTGAAGTTCTCAAACAGCTCTGGATCACTCTTTTCCCTGTTTACCAACAGGTATCGCTAGACAGCTCTCTACTCTCTAAGGCTACAGGGCTTACAGGAAGAATCGGAGAGTATAGATCTGAACCTGTGGTTCTTCAGAGAGACTGGTTGTTCTTGATGTGCATGGTGGAAGGAAAGGTAACTGAGGATGACAAGAGGAACTGATGTGTGGAATGTAAATGGACCACTGAATGACTTAACTGCTCATTTCCGTACATTTTATGGTGTGTGTTGGTAGGAGATGAGTTTAACAACCTTACCTCAAAAATTAACACAACTATTTGTATGCACCAAGTGTCTATGCAACTAGGACAAAAATGTATACGTCTCATGCTACACGGTATAAGATTCTTGAGAAATAAGGCCAGGAAGAAATTGCTGTGCCCAATGGTACAGTATCATGGAGAGTTTATTCCTTTGAAACATTTGGCATCTGTCATTATCAGAGACAAGATGCTGAACTCAATGAACCATTGATTTAATTTAGCAATGGCAATTTTTATGTACTAAAAGTAATGTTAAAGTTCAAAATATTATTTCTTCTCCTATCTTGAGTTAACTTTAATGAAGTACATTGGATATCGCTATACAAAATTTAGCGGAGTTTAAAACTTGCTAGAACTTCTACTGTAGATAAGGAGAATTACATTTAAAAAGTTTCTTTCCAAGGAAAGCATAACAAAGTAACCATCCAGAAAATGCTTCTGAAACCCTTTATATTTGTATATTTTCAACATGGACTAAAACATCTGAAATAGGAATCTGTCTCCCAACCTCCTCCCCAAATACTATCTTTGGCCCATGAATTTCAGAACAGTCTCACAGATCCAAAGAAAAATAAAGATATTCTTTACATGTAAAAGTTTAAGTCATGTGGCAGGCCAAGCTCTGTTAATTTTCAGGTAAAAAAATTATTTTAGCTACCTCTTAAACATTCAAGTCTTTTTTTCACAGCCCTATATAGATACTATGTGTCAAATTAAGACCTGGTGTTACTCCACTGAAGTCCCATGAGTAGAATTACACCCACTTTGTACTATTTCTGAATTTTGCCCAGTACTTGTTTGTAATTAACAAACTATTTCTTACCTCTAATAATTGATCTCTTTCTTATCTCATCCTTCTTGATCTCACAGTAGACTATGATGATATCACTTTCTCCTCTATCCTTGTTGGACTCTGAGAAAAAAAAAACTGACTGTACCAGTCTCTCACCTAGTTTGAATTTTTTGGGACAATTTGGCACCTTCCAAATCCACAAAATTTGCACTTTCGATCTATTTTCATGAGCCCCAGGAGTATCACATCTTTTTTCTCCCTCATTGTTTTTGTTAATTTTCATTAAAAAAGAAACAATAAAAAATACAAAAAGGTAAAACAACTTACAGCTTGTATGTGTTACCAAATACCACACATTTCACAGGATAGCCAATAAAATGATGCAGTTATGCAACTTTACAACTTGTCAATGCTGCAAGACCAGAGAATGCAAAATCAAACAATATTACACAGCCATACAGAAAGGGAAGGAGGGGACTGGGGGATGGAGATGGGGACAATGGGAAGAGGGAATGAAAAAGAGGAGAGGTCAGGTGTAATGGAAGTCTGGCATTATTTAAAGGAATATCATATCTGGCAAGGATGATATACCAACATCCAGAGTGGGAGTAAGCAACGTCAGAGGCAGGGAAATTATCCCAACTCTCCCTTCAGCATGGTGCTGATATTTTACCAAGGGTCTCCTCAGAGCCTCCTCTAACACATCACCGTGGGGGAGGGGCAGTTGTCAGAGGCTCACTAGTTCTATCTGCCTGGAACTCTGTCTTTGTATCTTGCTTTACAATCGTCTCTAAAAACGTGTGTGATACAGGGGACCCATTTTTCAGATATGGCAACTTTAGGCCATCTTTTGTCTGATCAGACCTTGCTTTTGAATATTTATATGGCACTTAAGCACATAAGTGGCAATAGGGAATTTGGAGCTCCTGTTAATGACCCACTAATTGAGAATTGGGCTAGTTTCACAAGGGGACCTAAGTGCCTAACTGCCCCTTCAGGTGCAACTGGCATTCACAAAGCCACTGTTCAGCTGCCTTTGGTAACTGTGGAGGTGCCTAAAGTCTCTAAGCTCCTAAATTTCCATTGGTAAAGTCCCCTAGGTGTCTGAGTTTGTTCCTCTGGCCATGTGGAAACCCACCTAAGTCCTGACACTGCCCAGTACCTCAGCCCCAAACTCATGCCTAAGCCCTGGTGAGATTCATTAGCTAGGCATTTCACCACCTATCTTGCCTGTGGGGCCCTATTCAGTAGGCATACTCAGAACATATCTACCCTGCACAAAAGCTGGCTGAGGAAGAGGTACTGTGTCCTTATCACCCTTTATACCCAATAGCTCAGTGGTTAGGGCATTTACTTGCAATGTGGGAAATCCAGGTTCCAGTCCCTAGGCTAATGAATATTTAAGCATTTTTTTCATACAGAGTGGAACAACTCCAACAAGAGAGATTGGGAGAGCCTCCTAACCCCAGAGTACCCCCTAAACCAGAGGTTAGGACGCTGTCCTGAGAAGTAGGAGAGATGGGTTCACATCCCTATTCCAGCTCAGCCAGAGTGGGGATTTGAACCTGGATCCCCACATCCCAGGTGAATGCTCTCAATATAAGGGAAGTATAGGTTCCCCCTCTACTTTTTGTGAGAAAGGCACCTAAGCCAGATAAGCCCTATCTTCTCCAGGAGAGGGTTCATGGCTGAGAATCCTCAGTGAAGGGAGGTGCCTCCTTAAGCCTGGTCTACA
This sequence comes from Trachemys scripta elegans, assembly GCF_013100865.1. Taxonomy (NCBI): domain Eukaryota; kingdom Metazoa; phylum Chordata; order Testudines; family Emydidae; genus Trachemys; species Trachemys scripta. The sequence goes on from NC_048302.1 coordinate 113,932,475, forward strand.
CTGGGTGGGGGGGAGATCGAGCTAAGTTTCACAACTTCAGCTACGTGAATAACTTAGCTGAAGTCGACATACTTAGATCTACTTACCGTGATGTCTTCACTGCGGTAAGTCGACTGCTGACTCTCCCCCGTCGACTCCGCCTGTGCCTCTCGCTCCGGTGGAGTACCGGAGTTGATGGGAGAGCGCTCGACGGTCGATTTATCGCGTCTTAACTAGACGCGATAAATCGACCCTTGCTGGATTGATCACTCTGGAGGTAAGTGTAGACATGCCCTAGACAGCTAATAACTCCCTGAGAGATGTGGGACTTAGGCCCCACCACCTCCTGGGCATTTCCTACTAGGTAGCTTAGGCAGCTCCCCCTCAGCTTGCTGGCTTCTGTGAATCCCTTTCTTAGGCCTGGTCTATACTACCCGCCTGAATCGGCGGGTAGAAATCGACCTCTCGGGGATCGATTTATCGCGTCCCGTCGGGACGCGACAATCGATCCCCGAATCGGCGCTCTAACTCCACCAGCGGAGGTGGTAGTAAGCGCCGCCGACAAAAAGCGGCAGAAGTCGATTTTGCCGCCGTCCTCACAACGGGGTAAGTCGGCTGTAATACGTCGAATTCAGCTACGCTATTCACGTAGCTGAATTTGCGTATCTTAAATCGACTCCCCGCTGTAGTGTAGATGTACCCTTAGGCACCTAATTCTCTCAATGCATTGTATAGGGAGCCTGAATGCCTAACTCAAGATTAGGAATTCCACTATGCAGCAGGGTATTTAAAAGTTAGGTGTTGCAGCCCTATGTTTTGCAATGCTTAAGTCCGCCTTGTGGCTCTAGCCCTGTGTATTAAGCATGCTATCTAAAAATGTATTGTTTTTTCTGGATAGGTGTACAACGTCATATGATGGACAAGGGTATTGCTAAAGGATCTTTTATCCTGAAGTGGCCTGTACTGATGATCTGATGCTAACACAGCCTCAAAAGCCAATCAATTCATAACAGCACAGACCTTAGGGGGAACAACATGTGCTATGAATTTTTCTGCTGGTGAGTAAAACAACAAAGAAAAGATGCAATCTCTCTGGTAAAGGGAAACTAATTCATCTGCCTCAGTCTAATCTGGAGATAGATCAGTTGTGGAACTCTGCAGTCACAGCCTTTCTATGGCAGAAGCCTGTGCAGTTGTCACTCACACTGATGCAATAGAGGAGCTACTATGACAGTTCCCAGGCTGTGTGTTCATAACAGTATTCTAGCTGTATTTCAAGCATTCAGACTCTGAGTGGGGGATATTTCTTCAGTCATGAATCTTTTCCCCTCAAGTTCACAGCCAGCAAATTCCTCATTCACGTCAGCATGAAGCATTCCTTCCAATTTCAGATACTCATTCAGTTCAGGCTCCGGGAATCAGTTCTCCAGCTGTACAAAGGGCACAACAATTTCTTTGAAGTACTACATGCTGAAAAATTCTTCAGCCATTATTATATCAAGTTGCTCCTCTGCTAACAGCACATCACCATAGGGAGCTTTGGGCTGTGGAGGTGCTATTGGATCCAAGTCCAGTATTTAGACAATTTCTTCTGCTTATTTAATAATAGACACAGTTGAATCACTTCTTTTGCCTCATTAACTTTTCTTTGACAAAGTTTACTTGACATACCCAACTTAGTATTGTGCCTTGGCTCTCCTGTAAACTTTTATTCCAGAGGTGTCTGGGGTTCTACAAGTGAGGGACATTAAAGCAAACACATTTACAATTGGATTCTCCTATTCAGAGACTGCTGGCCTTTGTTTTTACATGTCCCAATTTAATTTCTTTTGTAGTGTCACATGACTGGATAACAGCTTTTAACGATGCTGTCCCTTTATGAAAGGGGTCAGACTAGATGATCTAATGGTCTCATCTAGTGTTAAAATCTATGAAACCATGTGTACCTAAAGGACACATATAAAGTATTGACTTGGCTTATTTAATATAAATAGTAGTTTTTGCAGTGAAATCCCCCAAACTGCCTAGTAGCTGGTAAAATATAATTCATTCCTCCCAATGCTGCATGCCATGGTTTACATGGTGGGGACTAACACTTTCTTACTGCATGCCATATCTATGTAATCCTGAGCTCCATCAGCTATGACAGAATGGCATTGTGAACCACAATTAATTTCCTTTACAATAGTGTGGATAACTTCATGGCTCATTAGACTGATGATTTCATTCTGAATTGTTGGACTTGTGTAATCTTGTTTTCTCTTCAGCTAGCTTCCCAGGGTCTCATTGTCATTGCTGTGAAGCTTCAGTAATTCAATAAAATTCCCTTCATCAATCTGATGGCCATGAATTGCCAAGCCTTGTCTATTCAAATAAGATACAGAGAGTATTATTTTATACAGTGTGCAAAGCCAATCTCTTCGAACATTACATCTTGCCAATCTTCTTCAAATGACGATGAAAAGTGTGTGATTCTGACATGACAATCAAAATGTGAGCACTTCTGTGATATTTAAAGCTCACTGGTACCTGGGGGGAATCCCTGGTTGGTGGACCTGTGCCACTGGCGTTGGCTCTCTTTTCCCTCTGCTTTTGTTTTAGGAACAGCTCATGCTGAGGAGAGGAATTGTGACATCAGAGACAAGTCACCTGTTCAGTGAAATATTTAGAGTGGTGGAATTGTGACTTCGCACCAAGGAGAGTAGTCATGCAGCAGGCAAGGATGGGTGGAGACAGGAACAAAGACTATTTTTTTTTAATGAATATGGGACCAACCACTTCTACTACCCAGAGGAATACAGAATATTTACACAGCTGGATCTGCCAAACTGCCATGTCATTATATTTTCCTGGAATTACATCTAGAATGAATGACACTGCAGAAGCATCCAGTCAGAATTCACCATCACCAGGCGTGCAAAATGAAAGACAAAAGAAATGGAAAAAGAGAGATAGTGTGTCAGTGCCAAGAGCTGTGGGTTTTCAGGAGGGATTTGAAGGCAGAGAGTAAGGATGCTTTACATACTGGGAGAAAGCAAATGTAAGTTGTTTTTAATTTTGGTTGTAATGTTACAAAGCCAAAAGGATACAATCATGTGGTTTTATTTCCCCATTTCATCAGGGACATTTGTTTATACTCAGGTCTTGAGATACCCAATCTCATTGTGCAGCATTTCTTTAGAAATGTCCTCCCCATTACTACATCTGTGGTTTGGAACAAGAAATTGAGAGACAGGATTATCCAGTGGTTAGGGCACTAGCCTGGAACTTGGGAGACCAAGGTACAATTCCTTGCTCTGCCACAGACTTCCTGTGTGACTTTGAGACTTTGATTAATTCACTTTGGGCTAGATGCACAAAGGGGACTTAGGCTCAGCGTTCCAATACCTAACTTTTACGCGTCCTGCTATCTAGCAGAATCACAGCCATAAGTTAGGTAACCAGGCTTCCTATACAATGCACAGGGAGAGTTAGGTGCCTACAATGGGATCTGTAGAAGTCAGCAAGCAGAATGGGGGCCACCTAAACTAGCCAATAAGAAATGCCAAGGAGAGAGACAGGGCTTAGATCACACCCCTTAAAGAGAGTTAAGCGCCTCTCTGTTTGGATTCACAGCTGTGATTCCTAAGCCACATCAGCCCTTTCTTTAAAAAGTGATGGTGATGATGTCCTGGTCCCCTTTCACCCAGTGGTTAGAGCCCTCACCCAAGCTGTTGGAGACCCAGCTTCAAATACCACTCTATCAGATTTGATTTGAACCAAGCTTTCCAATGTAAGTGCCCTAACCACTAGGCTATAGGGTATCCTTGCTCACTCTCTCCTTGTGAGACTGTTCCATTTTATATGACATTAATTTAATAATCTAATATTCATTAGAGGCAGGACTAGAACCTGAGTTTCATAGGAGATTGCTCTAATCACAAGGCTTAGAGAATCACTCACTGTCTTTCTGAGCCAATAACTATTTATGTCTTTATGCACACACAACCAGTAGAGGCCAATGGGAGTTGCATATACGTATGTATATTCATTCATTTTGAACCTTCCTTATGTAGCATGAATTATGTGAATAAGTCCAGGTTGGTTCATTTGGTGATCCCACTATTCCATATTTGTTACATCATAGGTCTCCTTTCATGGTAGTGAATTGGGAAGTCAAAGTTAAACATTGGAGCGCAATATTGCTGAATAGGACAAGAAGAACAGAGTAATTAGAAATGAGGATTTTTTCATAACATAATTAATATAAATGAATAATGAAACACTGGTTATACTTTTTAACAGAGTGTCTAATGGCCTTGTAGTTGCCTTGCATTTACAGTGCAATTATGCTTTGACTGCTGGCAACTAATTCATATAACTTTAATCCAGCTACAAAGTAAATGTTACTAATTATCCCTTTTTCATGTTTTTAAAACCAAGTACATGCAGTGTATATACACTGCAATTAGCCTTTTGGTTAAAGGAATTATTGGTAATTAAACTACATGTATCAAAAAGCATAACCATAAAGTAATTACATAAGAATTGCAGTGTAACTACAGTGTTATTACATTCATTCCCTTATAAAGTGTAATTTGTAGGTGACAGATGAACTGGCTTTGACAAAAAATACTTTTGAATGGAGGTCTGGGTATGTGCCCTGATTCTTTGCAGTATGACAAGACTTTCATTAATGTAAGTGAAGTCTCTCAGATATTTAAGGCTAAATCCTGAGCTTCATTGGGGAATCTTTTTATTATATTGGTCATGTCAAGAGTCCATACTGCTAGCTTAAGCATCAGCTGAAGATTCCTTCTGTGTATGGGGAATCTTCTGGTAGCATAAACCAGATACACACAGATATGTAGGCTCCTAAATCCCCAATTTAGGTGCTTAAGTCCCAATTTTAGGTGCCACTGCAACCCACAAATCCCCCAGTCGGCTGCTGCCTAACCCAGCAGGTGCCTAAACTCACTCCCTGCCTACATTTTTTGGTGTAAAAGTTCCCTAGGATGCCTAAGTTCCTGCCTCTGGGCATGCGCTCTTCTGCCTTGCTCTATGAGCCTGGATGCCTTTCTCACAACTAAGCCCCAGTGTAATCCACGAGCGTAGGGAAGATAGGCACTCCTCCACCTATCTTGCCTGTAGGACCCAATGTGGTAGGCATGCTCTGAATATGCCCTTATTGCATTGGACCCTGTTCAAAATCTGGCCAGCGAAGGCTGCTGCCTCCCTTATATATTTTATCCGAGTGACTAGAACACTTGCCTAGGATGTGGGAGGCCTGGGTTCAGTTCTCCTCTCTGTCCAAGGAGGAGCGAGGATTTGGCCAGGGGTCTCCTACAATCTCTGGAGAGTGCCCTGACTACTGAGCAATAGGATATGCTAATGTGGGTTTTCCTCACTTTTTCCTGTTGACGCCATTCCACTTTGGATAAATACTTAAATTGTCCTTGAGCCAAAGAGGGAACATGAGACTGAATGACTCTATAGCCTGGTGGTTGGACCTCCCATGTGGGAGGAAAGATCTAGAATCCAGAACCCCCACTCCAATGACTATTTATATACTGTGGAATGGCTTCAACAGGAGAAACTGAAGGACAGCAACACTAGAATATCCCATAGTCCTGTGGTGAGGGAACTCCTCTGGGGAGGTGGCAGAGCCCCTCTTCAAATCCTTTCTCCCATTCAGGCAGAGTTGGGGGGATTGAACTCAAGGTGTCTCACATTCTGGGTGAGTGTTCTGACCTCTGGGATAAAAGGTATAAGGGAAGCCTTAGCGGCATATCAACCTGGCTCCAGTTTTGTGTGGAGTTAGGCACCTGTTTAATTCTTGCAAAAAATGACTTGGGCACGTAAGCCATCAGACTCAAGGAAAGGGGTTCCTGACAGTGGGTCACCAGCAGAGTTAGGTGTCTCCCTGTATCATGGATTTAGGCACTGAAATTCCTGAGGGGGGAGGGACTTAGGATAATATGCCTCTTTTCTCACCATCTCCCATTGGCTAGTTTAGGCAGCTCCCTGCTTAGTTTGTTGGCTTTTGTGGATCCCATTCTTAGGCACCTCTATCTTTGCAGGCATTGTATAGGGACTCTATGTACCTAAAGGCTTTGTGGATCCCATTCTTGTTGCAGTGATTTCCTAGGCATGCATCTAAGGGTCTCTCTCTGCTGCAGTTGGGAGTAAGCCTCCCAGCCTGGATAGACAGATGCTTGCTGGCTCTACTGTAGCTAGCCCACTAAAAATAGCAGTGTGGACATTATGGCAAATATGGTGGCATGGACTAGCCACCAGAGCTTGGACCAAAGGGATCAGGTGGGCTTGTACAAAGGTGGGTAGCCTGAGCCACCACCTGTGCCATAACATACACATTGCTATTTTTACTGCGCTAGCTAGAGCAGAGCTACTGTGTGTCTGTCTATCTAGGCTGGGAAGCACGCTCCCAGCTCAAGTGTAGACATACTCGAAAACTTAGGCATTTTCCACAGTGAGGTTTGCAATGTCTAAGTCTCTTTGTGGATCTTGGCAACAAAGATGCCATAGCTGGCTCTTCATCACCCCCTTCCTAGCCTCTGGTGTAGAGTGCATGTTGGGTGCTGAAAAGGGCATGATTGAAGTGTGTCTGCTCCAGTAATTTTTAGCTGGCACAAAGCACTTTTGGGGGGTCAGAGGGTGTTGCAGTAGGATTAGAAAAGCTGTCCATGTTAATCTTTTTTTTTTTATATATTGCATGAAGCACTATAATATATAAAGGATGTACCATACAAATCCGGAAACTTCAAGATAAGGTTTTCCTCACACAATGGGTTGGGTTATTTTGTATTTTTTAAAGCATTATTATTTTCCACCTCTGTATAATTTTGATTCTTGGGAAAAAATAGGTGATGTAGGATTTTATTCTTTTGGGACCTCTTCAATGGTTTCATGACTATCCATCATAGTATTAGTAAGTCTAGACAGTTTAACACAAGTTGTATACTGTTTTCTTGTGATCTTAATATATCACATTACACTCTCCGTGGAATAGTCTTAATACTGTGGCTAAATTGTTATCCACATCAGTAAAAAAGAGGCCTACTTGTACTGTTTGATCTAGGTGAAAGACTGGCCATGGATTGAATTTTGACATTTGGAAATAGTGGGTAAAATTACCCAGCTGTGCACCAAAAGTGGATGTGTTTTTCTGTAGTAAATTACAGGTATTTTACACATAGTTTCTCAAAGAAATGCCTTACTGTATGCATTCATTCTGTGACAAATCCATCACAGGCTTTTTTGCATAGCAGGGAAGAGACTAGGGCTTACTGCAGATTTATAAAGAAAAGCAGGTCTATGTGCCAAAACGTCTGTTTCCATTTGGAACAAACCCTTTTTATAGTCATCCTACTCCAAAATGTAACAGTGTCTTTACTCCTTGAGATCAAAGCTTTTCAAGGTACAAGATGTCTAAAAGAGCAATGTGGGTCACTTATTTTCTCTGCAACAAGCTATGTCAAAACCCCAGTCTGGCACAACGCACTTAAGGCAACAACTCTAGATTGACTTTTGGATGAAATTTAAAGATGGTTTTGATTTATAAAGCTCGGGATGGTTTGGGTTTGAGAGACTGCATCTGTTCCCCAGTGGTACTAGTTACTTTTCCCTGGATAGCCTTCTCACGAAATCTACTGCTTCCTGATAGCTACAAATCCTCCCATTCCGCTGGGAGCAAAGGTGTGTTATTTCCTTGTCCAAATTCCAGCTCACTTTCTGATTAAACACCTACAGGTTCAATCTCCGCAGCACTCAAGCAGCAATTTATTTCACTTACCCTAAGACATGCCCGGTCTTTCCAAATCTTTTGGGCCACTGTCCTTTCTGCTCCAAGCATTGGCATCATAATGATGATATCCATGAGCAATCTTGTATCTTGTTCTCTACCCAGAACTCTAACTGATGTCAATGGGAGCTACAGGTTCTCAGCTATTGGGTTCTGATCCTTCTCCCTGTTAAGTCATTGGGAGTTTTCCTATCTGTTTCAATGGGAGCAGGATCAGCGCTTGAGTGCTATGAGCAAGGAGGAAACCACCAAAAAACAAACAAAAAATAAACAAAAACAAAAACGGAGAATGAATCCTGAAACAGGCCTGTTACTTTATAAACATAAAGCTTAGAACTCAGTTTGTGGGAATTAGAGTACACATTAAATAGCCTCTAAGATTTAAAGTATATCATTTCATTTATATGGCAAATAGATAAGCTGAGTAGAGATCTCTTTTTAAAGATGAACTGATTTAGAACTATTTGACTAATGTGCAAACAGGCTTTAGACATGTTTGCCTCCTAGTTCTACCTAATTTTGTATTAAACATATATTTTGTGGATAGTAAGAAAAATCCTTGGGAAAATGTGAGCTAGATTCAGTCTAGAGACAACTGTACATTTAATTTTCAGCTAATCTCTTTACAATTTTATATTGAATTGTTTGTAATTTCTTTTAAAGAAGCTTGAAAATCCATTTAGCCTCTCTTAATTTTGTCCTTTTACTTCATACGAACATGGAAAATACTGTGTTTTGAATGAGCTGGAATTAACCTGTCTTTGGCTGATACATTATTTAATGGTGGAACATTGGACTAAAGTGCTATTTTAAAATGTTAAGTGTAACAGGACAGATTTCAAAAGTGCTTAGAACTTAGAGGAGGGACTTGATTTTTTTTTAATAGAGCTCAGCCCTTATTCAAGCACCTAGGTGAAGTGGCCAGATTTTCAAAAGTACTAATCTCATTGTGAACTTTTGAAAACTTGGCCACTTAATTTGAGTGCCAGAATGAGAGCTGAGTTTTTTTTGGGGGGAAAAAATAGTCAAGCATTGCTGTTATTACTCACCTCTTTATATCAAAAACACCTTTGTTCTGGACCTCATTCTGTAGTTCTTACTCAAGCAAAATGCCTCGTTATCATCTGGGAGTTTTGCTACAGGAGTGGACCTTTTTGTGGATAATATTACTTAATATATCTTATGTAACTAGCCAAATGAAATGTAATTCAGCAGAGGAATTAAAGGAGGATTCTGAAATTGCTACTAGACTGATCCACGACTTACTGTAGCTGTAAACATAACAGTACCATGTTTTCTTCCTTTAGGGTCTTGTAGGACCACCACTGAGCACCTAAACAGCAAAAGCCAGTCTGAACATTTATAGGTGAATTACAAAGCTTTTTGCATGGTTAAACTGTTTAAGGTTCTAAATTAAGACTATGGGCAGAAAAAATGTACATGCTTATTTCAATTTTGATTCAATTTATGAAAATGTGTCCCTACCTAAGCCTCTAAATGTAGCTAGACATTGAAACATCATGATATGCCATCAGGTGGCAGCAACAAGATGGACTCCTTGAATTTACAGCTACTTCTGACAGAATAAAAACAAAGACAAGCATAATGTTCTTAATCCATTACCTTGAGCAGTCCTAAAACAAAGCATGACGAAATGGGCTGTGCCTTGAAGGTGTGCAGACTGGGGTCTGGTCTACACAAAACATTTTCCCCATCAATATAACTATGTTTGCTAGAGGTATGATTTTGTGCCACTATTGTTATATTGGTACAATCCCTAGTGTGGACACTGTTATATTAGTACATTAAATAATCTATTCCCATTTGCTAGATGGGAATAAGCTATTCCAGTACATGTGTAACCCACTGGTGAGTGGATGTTACAGGTCCCCTTCTGTGCCAGTCCATAGTCAGTGTGTGTTGTTACAACCCCAGCTACAAAAGCTTGGCTTTTTAGCTCTAGCCTCGCGTGCTTTTGGCTCTGAAAGTTCCTGGTTCAATTCCCAGTGTGTTGGGCAAAAAAGCAATATCAATATAACTGAATCCAAACTAGCACTGTTGTGGCAGTTTAACTATACAGGTATAGGTACAGAAGTGCAACTTTTGTGCGGTACACAAACCCTTAGGCTCCATTGGTGATGGAAATTCCATATCTGAGGACTCTGAGAATATTCTGCCCTCAGCCCCAGACATGACTCTAAAGACTGTTAACCAGCATCTCATTTGATCTCTACTGTTGCAGCAGTGCACAGAGCGAGCGAGCTGGTTTCTAAGGTAGTTAAGTCCTAAATCATGTAAGTCTCTAGAGAGGAAAAAAGTCAACATTTTAGTTTCTACATCACTTCTGAATACAAATTAATAGTTATCTTTGGAGTATTGATATTACGTTCTCCTTTTCTCCAGTCCTACTAGGCAACTAGACTACTGCATTGAGCACTAGCTGGAGCTTCCAAGACTTTCAAGAACATAATGTGTTCAGAAGGCAGCACAGTAATCTAGTTAGTGAAGCAAAAATACAGAACAACTGTGGTCAACATGTGGGAGAAAAGGATGAACATGTCATCCCAAGATCAGTGAAAAAAAGACTTCACAAACCACTGATGTTACCTGGAAAATATGGGGGAAAATGAGGGTTCAAAATTCCTTGTATTTTGCCATTGCCAAAAAAGATAACATAACAATGGCAATGAACAATAATAGTATATGAAACTTATTTTACTGCACAAATATGAGTTTACAGAACCATGGACAAAAGCACTTGCTCCAATTATAGTTAATTATAGTTAATGTGGCATTTTTCACACCACAAGTTGCTATGCCAGCGACAACTATTCTGTACTACCTAGGTTTTTATACTGTGCTAATCACCAGAGTATCTGAGTGCCTACTTCTCACTTTGATTTCAGTGGGAACCACATCCTAGAAGACTTACAATCTAGTGATACTGAATTGTGCACATTTGAAAACTCAGATAGTTCTTCTATTGGTCTGTCTCAAGCAAAAGCTTGGTGTCATACCATGCTAAGTATTCCACAGCATTCAAACATTTTTGAACACTTCTTTTAAATGACTTTGATATGGAAACAAAGACTACTATATTGTATTACAACTATTCCGATGGTACTGTATGTAGTTTGAAGTGAATTATATTTCTGTAGGGATCATTGTCTTTTTGCAGGAATAGGAAACTTCCTTGTACTGTAAGCTTCTGAATCATAATATAGATACTCAGTGGAATTTAGGAATGGCCATGGGGGAGCAAGCCCGTGGTCCATCTAGAGCCCAGTCCCATTTCTAACAGTGGCCAGTACCAGCAACTTCAGAGGAAAGTGCAAGAAACTCTGCAGAAGGCGGTTATGGAATAACCTGCCCACAAGCATAGAAATGTCAAAAACCATGGAAATAGTGAAAATGTAATAAATGCATAAGGAGCAATTCTCTCTCTGCCTCTTATAAAGATATTTGTAATTGGTTCCATAGCATTTGAAGAACCAACTGGCATCCTTTTATTAAATATTTAGAGTAAATTCTCTATTTATAAAAATGCTGGACAACTTCTTTTGCATCCCCTGAATATTCATTGGGAAGTTCATTGGTGAGTGCCTATTCAAAACTAAAAGATCAAAAGGGAACTGTGTCAATTTTGTTCTTTTCTGGGGTGACTGCTATTTTTTGATGTAATAAATTGCCAATTTTGGAGGGGTAAAGAACAGAAATGGAAACGAGTATGCCTTTCAGGCGACTTTTGACTGTGCCATTATGAATAGTCTCCAAACAAACAGCTTGTTGCAGGCCATTCAAATAGTAGATAGACATCCAATTGTTAACCATGCAAATAGCCATATCCAATGGTCAGACAGCTGTTAGCTGGCTTTTAGAATGTTAGTAACCACGTTTTTGTAGGACTTACCCCTGTCTACAGGCTGCTGGGTCTCATCTTTTTCTGAAGTCTTAATAAAATTAAAAAGTTTTATGCAGTTGCAAATGTCTTTAAAAAACCCCTAACAGTAATTGTTATATACTGTACTAAAAGAGAGAAAGATGTTTACATGTAATCTTTATAGCCACAGTTTACTCCATATAAATTTTATGTATATAAAATTATCCTTGTGTGACTATTGTACAGCCTTGTACTTGGAGTGGTGTATGTTTTGTGTATATAAAACACTCACAGTTTATATGCATATATATACATTCACACTATGTAGTGACATAATCATAGGACTATACCCTGAAAAACGAGCATATAGTAGTTTCCAAAACTTAGCCACCTAAGGGTAGGCTGACCAGACAGCAAGTGTGAAAAATCAGGACAGGGGGTGAGGGGCAATAGGAGCCTATATAAGAAAAAGACCCAAAAATCGGGACTGTCCCTATAAAATCAGGACATCTGGTCACCCTGCCTAAGGGCCCCATCAAACTCCCACTGATGTCTATGAGAGTCTCTAATGAACACTCCTTTAGAGCATTAGACAACTGAACCCTCACTTGGTTCAACCTAAAGTTTTACACAATCTTCTCACCATTATGGGGATGGTTTTCATGTCATAAAAATGTTTGTCTATATTAGTGAGATTTTTTCCTACAGATAGACAGACAGCTGATTTTTTCAGTGTAAACAAAAATAGATTAATGGAAAAAAAATCTCAGGATTAATCTAATAATCAGAGCAATAGCTGGAACTGAATTTGGCATGCAGATAAAGCAAACGATCCTGTAGGCTGTACTGTACGCAATTAATCAGAGGATCACATGGGGTAATGGGGCTTGATTGGGACTGTGTGACTCTTCTGTGCATGAAAGGATCATGCACTGACAATATTAACTTAAATGGAGTGCACTGTAAAAATTATTTTTATAATATTTACAGGCCAAAGTACATTCCAGCCTAAGTGTATTCGCTGTAAATAATTTCAACACATAAGGAGAGGAAGGGTGGCCTAGGGGTTGGAATGCTTGCCTGGGATTTGGGACACGGAGCACTTGTCTACACTACTCAGGTTTGTTGGCAAAAGGCAACAGTGGAGGTGTACACACTACAAAACTCCGCTGTTTTTGCCAACAAAATAAAACCATCTCGACGAGAGGCATAAAGCTCTTCACGGCAAAGTTAAAGCGACAAAGCATCAGTGCAGACGCTGCCATTCATTATGTCGAGATAACTGGTCTCCCCCAGTATTCCACAATGCCCACCATGACCGCTCAGCTCACTGTTTTGATCTCTCTTTGCCCTGCAGGCATGTGCCCCTCCCCTTTCAAAGTTCCAGGAAATTCTGACAGCTGAGCCTGCTGCTCTGCTGTGGGCAACAAAGAGCAAATCATTAACGTGGAATGTCGCTCTCACCCCCACTATGAACACAGAGGCAGGCAGGCAGGGGCAGGTGTGTGTGTGTGTGTGTGTGTGTGTGTGTGTGTGTGTGTGTGTGTGTGTGAGAGAGAGAGAGAGAGAGAGACTGCAGTGCTGTGCAGAGCCAGGGAGAGAGGCAGGGGCTGACGTTAGGGGTGTCCCCCTCCCTCAGGACTGGTTGCTTCCAGCGGCTGCCTGAACATAGAGACAACATGCCAACACACTCACTCTCCCCCAACACACTCACTCCCCCAGCCATAGGTGCCAACTCCGTGGGTGCTCCAGGGTTGGAGCACCCACAGAAAAAAAATTAGTGGGTGCTTGGCTGCCCCTTCTCCAGCGCCTCCTGCCCACTGGCGGCCTTGCCAATCAACTCCTCCCCCTCCCTCCTGCCACAATCAGCTGTTTCATGGTGTGCAGGAGGCTCTGGGAGGAAGGGGGAGGAGCGGGGACGGTGCGCACTCAGGGAAGGGGGCGGAACTGGGTGGGAAAAAGTGGGGAGGGGGTGGGGACTTCGGGAAGGGGATGGGTGGGGACAGGACCTGGGGCAGAGCGGATGCGGGACAGAGGAGGAGGCTTGGGGGAAGGGAGTGGTACCTGGGGTGGAGCAGGTGGTTGAGCACCCCCCCCCAGGCCTGGAGGAAGTCAGTGCCTATGCCCCCCAACGTACACTTGTCTGTTACAGCTGTCCCCTGCTGGATTCCTTTTTTCCCCTTCCTTTCTGTTTGTGCTGAGTGGCCGCCCCCCTCCCCCTCCCGGCCATGGAACCGACCAAAGTCACAGCCTGGCCCTGCTCATGGAAATGGCTTGTGCAGACTCACTGGAGCCATTGCTCTGCTCAGGGAGGTGGGGGCTTTTTCGCTCCTTTGTCTAGCTTCTTTGTTCGGACCCGGCTCGGTGTAGGGTGCTCTGCCCAGGTATGCAAGACCTAAAGTGGCCACATAGCTGAGCATATGAATCATACCTGTGACTCAGAACTTGCCCAGACATGTCCTGTGCCTACCTGCAGTTTTCCCCGCCTTCTCTCATCCCCTGGATTAAGGGGAACCAATCAAAGTTACTGGCGGGAAACTGCCTGAATTTGCCCTTAAAACCAGACATTTTCTGATCAGACCCCCGGAGAAGGTTCTTGCTTTGCCACCTGGTCTGATCAGCTAGGGGTCTTTGGGGGGCCCTCTCCCCGTTCTCGTTTGTTTTCGAGCGTACCCCCGTTTTTAAACTCCCCTCCCACGAACAACGAATTTGTGCCTGGCGATCTCCTGATTATTGTAAGCGAATCGAGTCCTCTTTGCATCCTCTGATGCTGAAACTGCTGTTCCTGCTGCTGCTTTGGGGGTTGGTAAGGAAAAACCTCTTGCGCACTCCCCTTGTTCTGGCTGCTGGCTTTCTTTCCCCAGCAGGCAGACCCAAGCTAACTCCTTGGTTTTATCTGTAATCTGCTTCTAGCTCCGCAGCGCCTTTGCTGCTAGAAATAAGCCTGCTTGCAGCCACCACTAGTTAAACACCTCCCCGCCTTGAAGCTGTATCCTGGGCACACACCATTCTGCCTTCTGGAACTACCCCAGTATAAGGTGCACCCATTAGGTTATATTTAGCCTTTAGTCTAGATAAATTGTAATTTCATTTTGCATAGTTGTGGTTAAGTTAGGTTTAGAAAATTGCTTGCATTGTACTCTGTAAGTTAGGCTTAAAGAATTGTTGCATTGTGTTTTGTTACTTGCTAATTTGTGTAGTCTTGGTTTAGTTAAATCATAGATAAGATTTTGCTGTGTTCATAGAATCATAGAATATCAGGGTTGGAAGGGACCTCAAGAGGTCATCTAGTCCAACCCCCTGCTCAAAGCAGGACCAATTCCCAACTAAATCATCCCAGCCAGGGTTTTGTCAAGCCGGGCCTTAAAAATCTCCAAGGAAGGAGACTCCACCACCTCCCTAGGTAATGCATTCCAGTGCTTCACCACCCTCCTAGTGAAATAGTGTTTCCTAATATCCAACCTGGACCTCCCCCACTGCAACTTGAGACCATTGCTCCTTGTTCTGTCATCTGCCACCTCTGAGAACAGCTGAGCTCCATCCTCTTTGGAACCCCCTTTCAGGTAGTTGAAGGCTGCTATCAAATTGTTCTGTTTCTCTCTTAATCCCTTCCCCCACGTGCTCACCCTGCTCCTACTGCTGCCAGACCTCAATTGCATTACTGAAGTCTAGCATAAAACCCCATTGGTTACCCTTTTTCTCTCTAATACCCCTCACATTTTACATATACACCACTGTGATACATTTTTACCTAGAGTTGTTGGTTATTTAACACATTTTACCCATAACTGTTAGTTGGTTATATGCTGCTGTGACACACCCTTTACATAGAAACTGTTAGCTACCTGTTACATTTATACTTCAGTGTTACTTGGTTATCAGCTGTATTGTACCCCACTATTGAAACCCCCTATCCTATTTACTAAAAGAAACCCCTCCCCAATTGTCTACCTTAACAAACCTCATACCCCTCACTATTAAATTTTCCCTGGTTTTGCATTTTCTTAATAAAGTTTATTTTACACCCCACCAGTGCAGTAGCTGTCCCCCAAGATCCCCTACCTGCTGGCAGGGTCAACACTCTGTCTGTTTCTTCTCCTGCCCCCACACGCTCCCTGTCACACACTCTGCTCCCCATCCTCCACTTCAGCTGAAAAGCTTCTGGCAATCTGATAGGATGCCCATAGAACAATGGGATTGAGAAACCTGCATGCATCATGTGACTCTGTATCTGCCCCATGAGGCATTGCAAACCCTTCCCAAAGCACCCTGTGGCCAGTTGCACAGTGGGATAGCTACCCACAATGCACTGCTCTCTGTGTCAGTGCAAGAGCTGATAGTGTGGATGCACTCTGCTGACACAAGGAAGCATAGTGTGGACATGCACCAGCACTTTAATTAAAGCAGCATGACTTTAATTGACAAAACTCTGTAGTGTAGACAAGGCCTCAGGTTCATTTCCCTGTTATGCCACCGACTTGCAATCTGACTTAGGGTAAAAGGTTTTGTCTCTCTGCCTCCCAGGAGTGCTAGGAGGATAATAAATACATTAAAGATTGAAGAACAGGAGTACTTGTGGCACCTTAGAGACTAACAAATTTATTAGAGCATAAGCTTTCGTGGCTGAGCCATTACAGACATTGACTCTATCTCCCCTTGTAAGTACTCTCACACCTATTATCAAACTGTCTGTACTGGCCTAGCTTGATTATCACTTCAAAAGTTTTTTTCTCTTAATTAATTGGCCTCTCAGAGTTGGTAAGACAACTCCCACCTGTTTATGCTCTCTGTATGTGTGTATATATATCTCCTCAATATATGTTCCATTCTATATGCATCCGAAGAAGTGGGCTGTAGTCCACGAAAGCTTATGCTCTAATAAATTTGTTAGTCTCTAAGGTGCCACAAGTACTCCTGTTCTTCTTTTTGCGGATACAGACTAACACGGCTGTTACTCTGAAACCTGTCATTAAAGATTGAGAGAGTCATGGTGGGTGAGGCAATATCTTTTATTGGACCAATCTAGTGAGAGAGACAAGCTTTCACAGAGCTATTCTTCAGCTCTGTATAAGCTCGAAAGCTTGTCTCTCAGCACCAGAAGTTGGTCCAATAAAAAATATTGCCTCACCCATCTTGTCTCTCTAAGGGTACATCTATACTACCTGCCGGATCGGCGGGTAGTGTTCGATGTATCGGGGATCGATTTATCGCATCTCGTCTAGATGCGATAAATCGGTCCCCGAATCGACACCTGTACTCCACCTCGGCAGGAGGAGTAAGTGGAGTCGACGGGGGAGCCGCAGTGATCAACTCGCCGCCGTGAGGACAGCCAGGTAAGTCGAACTAAGATACTGCGACTTCAGCTACACGCATAGCGTAGCTGAAGTTGCGTATCTTAGTTTGAACCCTCCCCAGTATAGCCCAGGCCTAAATTCCAAGGAGCGACATGGCTACAACAACACTGCATACAACAATTAAAGACTGAAAGGCTTTCAGGTATTATAGTAATGGGCACCATGTCAATATCTTAGATAGATGTAAGTAAAGAGAGACACAATCAGGTCTAGAACCAGATATTGCCCAGGAAAAGCCACCAATGGTCAAAACATATGGGAAGATAATTTTTAATAGCTTCCTCCTTTCATCGGTTGATCATTGAGCTAGTTCTGCTTCTTGCTCCAAGCTAGGTATTTTTTGCATGTAAAAACTTCTTGGCTTCACAGGAACAATCACTCTATGCAGCCATATGATTCCCTCAAGAAAATATAAAGGGTCAGATATGACACTGGTATATGGGGAGAGGCATGGCATACAGTGTTCTTTTCCTCCTCATTTGCCCCACCCAAGAGCCAAGCACAATCACAGTCCCTGTACTCATGGCAGGGCAGTGCTACTGCCTTTGTGTGCTCTCCAACGTGAGCGTTGCCTTAACGGAGACGGGGAGGAGAAGTGGGGCCATAACCCTGACACCACCACACAAGTGAACAAGCTGTGCCTTCTTCCACCCCATGGCTAGTTCAGGAAGCCAGAACATTCCCCCCAATGGGTCAGATTTTCTTGCTAATATTATGCTGTATCCTGTGAGGATTTGAACTAGACCCATTGTTTCCAAAAATACCATATTTTCAGCCATTGCTGCAAGGAGATGAGCACCTACCAGTTGTGGGCCTATATTTTCCAATAATGCAGGGGGTTCCAACAAGCTGCTTCTCAGCTTCAGACACATTCCACATACTAAGAATCTGGGATAATCGAGTAAGTATTTTCCAGTATTTCTGAGTTTCCATTAGGTCAAAACCTGCTTTAATACTCAGTACTCAGTGTCTGATTTTCTTGTTGCCTGAGATTAATGTACTGTGAATGCTACGGTGAAACCATTTAACAGGAACTTTAACTTAATTGTTTATGAAGAATTTTTTTTTTATGTATCCAGCACCATAATTATGTATGACGCTTAAAAAAGTGGGACACGGTAGATGAGGTAATATCTTTTATTCTACCAGCTTCTGTCAGTGAGAGAGACGCATTTGAGCCACACAGAGCTCTTCTTCTAGTTAAAAAAAAGTGACAGGGCCCTGTCCATCTAAGTTAGGTCAAACACAGCAACAACAAAAAAATGGGTGAGAGTGTTTGGAAGTGGGGTGGGGAGACAAGGATTATTGCAACAGTGAAAGGTCAGATATACTTACTGCTACAGATGTAGTGTGTCAGTTCCCCCTTTTACAGCTGGCTGAAATTGGAGGAGAGTGGGATGAAAGCTGGGGACAGCTCAGCACTGGGTGGTTAACTGGCAGTTGTGGGTTTTGAGGAGAGATTTGAAAGAGGAGAGTGAGGTTTCATGGTCTAGAGATGGGGTTGGAGGGAATCTTCCAAGCATGAAGATGGCATAAGAAATGATGGTGCCTTTTGAGGGACAAGGAGGCCCAGGGAGCATCAGGGGAGGTGGATCAACAGATCATAGGGCAGCTGGAAGAGAGATGGTGCAACTTGGGAGAGCTGTGCAGAGCCTTGAAGGTGAGGATGAGAAGCTATTTGTTGAGCTCTCTTGATGTGCTTGGAGATGTTCATTACATAGAAGACACGGTCCTCACCCCAAAGGCATACACAGCCACCACAATTGGCAGTTTTATTTTCCAGTCTTTTCAATTTACACTCCACAGCTCTTACAAGTGAAGATATCCAACACCAAGAACATTGCCAATCTCTCGAGTCAGAGGTGGTTTGCTCTGAATGGCTCTTCCAGCGTGAAAAGGGAGAGTGAGTGGAAACATGCAAACAGTCTATACTTCCTCCACACTGATCAGACCTGACATGTGTTTTTGTCTACAATCTATTTTGCCTAATAGAACAGAGGCAAGTATGCTTAAACTAGAGTCAACCCATTTACTATGTGTTTACATTTACTATTTACATTGACTGACTTACAGTTCCATCTTGCCCTATAAGTGGGGACAGGGATTCTGCTGCATTGACTTGCACTGTGACATTGGGCAGAAGACTGTATAACCAATAATCATGGATATTTGTCCTTTTCAGTTTTGGTGACTCTTGGAAATTTTGTTTGTTAGACTCGTATCTGGAAAGCGAAAGCCTTTATATTGCAAAAGCCCATTTTTGAAAGTTTGTATAGTTTAATCTATTGAGTGCTGTACTGCTTTGGTCTAGTTCTGGTGGTTGTCCTTGGTGTGAGGAGCATTTAGTGGCCTGTGATATACAGGAGGTCAGGAACTAGATGATTTTAGAATCATAGGACTGGAAGGGACATCAAGAGCTCATCTAGTCCAGTCTGCTGCATTCATGGCAGGACTAAGTATTATCTAGACTGGGGCAGTCAATAGGCAGACTTCATGTAAAAGCTGGACCACCAGATGCTTTTGAAGGGACCCCATAATCTTTTTATCTACTTATTATCATTGTTATTTTATTATTTTCTCTGGAGTCTGGATCTTGACTATACCTTGGCCAAGAAATTTGGACCTTGACAAAAAATAATTGACTACTGTGAGAGTTGTTTGTCTAACCTGCTCTTAAAAATCTCCAGTAACGGAGATTCCACAACTTCCTTAGGCAATTTATTCCAGTGCTTAACTACCATTTTAGTTAGTTTTTCCCTAATGTCTAACCTAAACCACCCTTGCTGCAATTTAAGCCCATTACTTCTGTCCTATCCTCAGAGGTTAAGGAGAACAATTTTTCTCCCCACTCCTTGTAACAACCTTTTATGTACTTGGAAACTTATCATATCCCCTCTCAGTCTTCTCTTCTCCAGACTAAACAAACCCATTTTTTTCCAATCTTCCCTCATAAACCATGTTTTCTAGACCTTTAATCGTTTTTGTTGCTCTTCTCTTGACTTTTTCCAATCTGTCCACATCTTTCCTGAAATGTGGTACCCAGAACTGGACACACTACTCCAGCTGAAGCCTAATCAGTGCGGAGTAGAGAGGAAGAATTACTTCTTGTGTCTTGCTTACAACACTCCTGCTAATACACCCCAGAAGGATGTTTACTTCTCCCCTTCCCCCCGCAACAGTGTTACATTCATATTTAGCTTGTGATCCACTACGACCCCCAGATCCCTTTCTGCAGTACTCCTTCCTAGGAAGTCATTTCTCATTTTGTATGTGTGCAACTGATTGTTCCTTCCTAAGTGGAGTACTTCGCATTTGTCCTTATTGAATTTCATCCTATTTACTTCAGACCCTTTCTCCAGTTTGTCCAGAAGATTTTGAATTTTAATCCTATCCTCCAAAGCGCTTGCAACCCCTCCCAGTTTGAAATCATCTGAAAACTTTATAAGTGTACTCTCTATGCCAGTCTCTAAATTATTGATGAACAGAACCAGACCCAGAACTGATTCCTGCGGGACCCCACTTGTTATGTCCTTCCAGCATGACTATGAACCACTGATAACTACTCTCTGGGAATGGTTTTCTTGTGGTCCCTTCTGGCCTTAAACTCTATGACTAACTGCAAAAAAATGTTGCATGGGCCTCCTGCCTTCCGTACTTGATCTCATTATTAGCTTCATGAAGAAACTCTGCTCTGTTCATGAGTAGTGAGTCAGGAGTCAGTACTAGCGTACAGTAGGTCAACCCAACAATAGGCATAAGTGGCATATTTAATGTTCATAATTGAAGTGTGTACATACACTAAAAATAGAATATTGTATAAATTCTTTTTTAGACAAATCTCAGCTACTGTGAAACAAAGTTATTTAATACAGTTCTGTGCTGTTTGAGACTCAGTGGTACCATAAAAGTCTTCACCGACTGTATATCAGTGTAGTTCTACTAGCTTCAGTGGACCTACTGATTTACACTAGCTGAAGGTCTTGCCCACAATGCCTGTTTCTCTCTTGATTTGCTAAACTATGGCATATTTAATCATTTATGTTTGATTCCTTATAAAAATTCCCTGCTCCTAACCTGAGCCATGTCAACTGAAATAGAGTTAAAGAACATTCAGTTACTAACTTAACTGCTCTGAGACAAGAATACATAGGAATTAATGTTACACTGTTCCCACTGTGACAAGATATTGCAGTGCACATGTGTTACTCATATCTTCAACTCTGCTTTCCCTCAATAGGGTCTTCATACACACCAGTGCTATAACATAGGATTATGTAAAATTGATAAAGAAAAAATGCATCCCCTGGTTCCGTCTTTGCCTGTCTAATATAGGGTGACCAGACAGCAAATGTGGAAAAAGGGGGAAAAATTCCAGGGGGGCGGGGAAGAAAGGGAGGGAATAGTTGTGTATATAAGATTTTAAAAGTTGAAAGTAGAATGTGTACATAGGCGCCTTCAAGGAGCCCTACAGTACAAAGTAGGCCTCCTTGAGGGAGCCCAAGCCCCTCCGCATGGCACGGCTTGGGTTCCTTCAGCACTGTGAAAAATGTGGGCAAAATGACTTCTCGACAGGACTTTGATCGGGATTGGGACAAAGCCCCTAATATCAGGACGATCCCCATTTTATTGGGACATGTGGCCACCCTAGTGTAATATCAACCAGAGTGCATTAGCTGGTGAGTTAGAACTCCCATAGAAAATATGATTAAGAACAGAAATGCAGACTGACCCCTAACAGCGGTGCCAACAGGCACCGCTTTGATAGACTTGCATTCAGCAGTCGAAGATTGCAATCCACCCTCCAGCAAACTTCCTGCGGCTTCCAAATACAATGTGACAGTCAGATTGGGAGGGGAAAAGCAAGCTATTTATCTGCTTTATTTTAAATAAGCCTCTTTTTTTAAAAAGTATAACCATTAGTTTTTATTGATGGGACTAATGCTTTGCGTTTAACCTAAATTACAATAGGAAAGGAGATGCTTAAGGGTAACTGGGTGATGAAAGGACTACATTAGTGTACATGTCCAACGGCTGCTGTTTCTTATTTGTAATGCTGAATCCACATGCAAGTCAAATTTAATCTATAAACGGTGGCGCCTAGGGAGTATACACTCAGATTGCCTTGAGAAACTAAATACTTTTATCAAATCACCAGATGGCCCATTATTTGAAAACCATTTTCCTGAACAACATTGTTGCTAATATGCCTACCTTCAGTTAAGTTCATGGGCATTTCATAAGTAAGGCAGATAAGCTAGCATGTTTGGCCTTATCTTTCAAATTTTATTTAAGCATTTCATTTATTTCAATAAATTTTCTATATAATACAATTTAGTCTTCATGAACCTGGCATATTTTAATTGAGATATTGTATAGTTCAACTAGCATCAAATTTTGATCCTCAGAAATGCCATGATATTCCACTCATACTCCCACATTTTAGAAAATGTAATTTTGGCTAACTTTCTGGCTTCATGAAGAAGTTTAAAATATTGCATGGACAGAAGTTGGGAGAAGGTAGCAGAGCAGATGTGGACTGCAAGGAAGAATCATGCCCCACATTTGAAATCTTAATTAGGGTATTATAGAGAGGAGGGTTTTGGATTCATGGCTCATTGGAATGGTTACTGTGATGACAGCTTTAAGGACCTAGCTAGATATTGATGTGGGTGGTGCTCAATATGCCAGGAGGTTACATCCCGTTGGGATTTGCCATGATAAGAGCCTATTTGAGTTAAATAATCTTCACTTTAGCAGAAGAAGCATCAACCTCCTAGGTGCAAACCTTTCAGACCTCTTTAATTATGCTTTAAATCAGTAGGAGCAGAAGAGAGGGGAAAGTTTTGTTAATTCAAATGATAGTGTAAGTACTTGCAACATACAAAATAAGGTGGAAAATAGGGTTGTTCTGAAATAAAAGATGGAGAATAAGAAGAGTAGGTGAGTTTAACCACTAGCATTTCTGTACACATGCAAAACAAGTAAGACAACCTAGATATATTAGATGATGGGAATTATGGCTTACTTAGGGAGCATTACTGAGCCTTGGTGGGTTAATTCTCAACTGGAATGGCAGCACAGCTGTATGGAAAAGATGAAAAGGGAAGAAGTAGTGCATTCGGTGTCAAAAGTATTTACAGTGTTAGCAACTACAATTTGACAGTGCAGTGGGTGGTGGTGCTAACAAACATATATGGACTAACATTTAAAGCCCAATTCTCAGACCTGCTGAATGTCTGATATTCTCCCCTCCATTAAAGTCAATAATAGCTGCAAAAGCTCAGCTCTTTTGAAAGTCAGGCTGCTAATCTCTCTAGATGTATTTCTAGCGTACCAGTGACCATTGTGCCCGGGTGCTAAAGTACTCTAAAACACATGACACCAAACCCAAGGGATTTTTAAGTATCCTGTTTTGGGGTGTACTACCCCTGTAAGGGATAGTCTGATGCTTACAATCAAGACAACCGGGGGGTGGGGGGGGAGAATATCAAAGAACACCTTGCCCGGTCCTTGAGGATGGGCTATATGAACAGGAAAAGGAAGCTGAGCAAGAGAGAACAATGCTGGGGCTAGGAACAATGCTGGCTGTTACAGGCCCCAGATCACTAGCCTGACCTGAGCACTAGATGCTTTATTTTGCTGTTTATAAGTTTGGTTGCTCTGATTCAAGGCTGTGAGGTAAAAGCCTTATGAACTGGGTTAAATTGCTTCTCCCCTGACCAGATGGCTAAGGGAAAGGGAGAAAGCCAGTTTACCTCCTAGAACAATAGGGGAACTAGGAACTCTGCTAGCAGGGCTCTACTTGGAGGCCTTCCTAAAGGGGGCATTTGTTATTGTTAGTTTGGCTTCCCTATTCTTGAATCCTGTACACACTCATATAGCTGCTCAGTAACAAATACAACCAAATGCATTCAGGAGTAGGGATATGATGTCCCTCCTGTTCCTGTTCCTGTCCAGTTGAGCCTGCTTCCAATCAATTCCCATCTGCCTGGCTTCTCCTCCAGATGCAGCCTGTGGAGTTAATTGGCCCACCTGGCCACCTTAACAGTACCACATTGGATACCCTATCACAGTACCACATTGCCAGAAAGATATACAAATTGAGCAAAGCACAGAGAAGAGAGACAAGGATAATAACCCAAATGGTTATCCAGACTAGCTTTTGCAAAGTATAAGACTAAATGTGTTAGGCACACTTTTCTTTCAAGCTGATTTTCTGTCCTGGTATTTAATCTTGTTTTACTACAACCCACTGTCCTTGAGGTATCTCTTTCGGGTCATTCTGAAGGGGTGAATGAATACTTAGCCTCAGGGGCTTGGTCTTCAAAAAAACATTTTTTTGCAGTGTGTTTTTGTTTTTGTTTTTAAAAGACAGAGAGCTAACTTGAGATAGTCATTTTATTTTAAATACTCACCTGTTTCCAGTGAAGAAGGAAGGGTTTCTGAAGACTCCCACCCTCTGGACTCTCTGTTAGAAGAGCAAGGATGAAGGAGTGGGGTTTAAATTAAAGATGAAGATTTCTGTTGAAATCAGAGAGGGAATCCCCTTTCATCTCCCTCTCTTGAGCTTGAGGGAGCTCATTTCCTCCAGAGCTACCCCTCTTGCTGTTTCTGCATCGCCTGGTGAAGTGGAAAGAATGTGGTGAAATCAGGCAGGAGAATCTGAGGTAGGAGCAGCAAGAGAAACTGTGCCTGATTCAAGAGTTTACTGATCTCCAAGCCTTTCCCACCAGTAAGTGGAGCAGAAACCTTGATGTAAGTCCAGCCAGTTAGAGTTGTTGAGCAAGTACTCTCAATGACTTGTGCTATGACACAGCAGGTTAGAAGTGGTGAGCTAGTGATGTCACAGAGGCCTGAACCTGGCTGCAGGAACAGTTAGCCAGGGATGTTAAGCCAATGACCTCCTAGGGGCTTATACTGTGACAACAGAACAGCTAGCTTTGGACATTCTGAAGCCTGCTTTTTCAGCACTTGAGATTGGTAATACTGAATTAGTGCCTGTAATGGGGTTGGCACCCACCTCTCATGAGTGCCCCCTTCTGGTTGGGCATGTCTGCATTCTTTAGTTCTGGGGACCCCTTTCAGTGGTTCTCAGGTGGGTTTGTCAGTGACACAGTCCTCCGGCCAAGTCACACTATCTGCCTGTTAACCAACACAAACCCCTTCCAGGGTATACAGTCCACCAGGGCCTATCTCAGTACTCCTCTGATGGTAGTAGTCCAGCCCTGGCTTCTTCCTTGAAGACATTATCTTCCTGCAGCCCTCCCCAGGCTGTGTCCCCACTCAGTCCTTGCAACCAGCCAGGAGCTCCCTCAATACTTCCCCAGTCCCTGCTAGCAAACCATCATCCATGACCTTTCTACTCCTACAGTCCTTTCTACTCCTGCTCCAAGCAGCAACTGACTACTGCTGTGCTCTACAGCTCCTTTTATATGGCCCTCCTGGGCCCTGATTGGCTGCTTCCCCTGCAGCCACTCTAGCCTGCTTGGAAGACCTCTCCATTGCTCCTTTCCTGGGATGGGTGTGGCAGAACCCTGAGGCCTCTAGCAAGGGGGCTTTTGGGCCTAATCTACCCCATCACAGTGCCATTTTTTAATGTCCCCATTTCCCCAAAGAGCTGGATAAAAACAGCCATTAAATGGCAATAACTTTTGGTAATCACCTGCCCAGGCCTGACCTGAACCAAGGATATCTATATAAACTATCTGTCCTTCCTCTCTCACTCCTTCAGCTATTTCTAAAGCATCTTGGTATATAGGTATCTAGAGTTAAAATTCTTTGTTTCTTGTTACCAGTCCTCAGTGCCATTCCATCCCCTTAGTATTATTCTTCATTTAAGAAAGGACATTTTCTGTACAGAAGGACTGTGGTAGAAGGAGTATTTGAAATATCTGATAGTGAGAAATATTTGGAATTTTCCTTGTTGGCTAGACATGTGTGGTGTCTAAGCCAAGTGTCCATTCAAGATTATGTAGTAAAACTCTCACTGGCATAAAAGAAACAAAGACTTTCATTTTGGTTTTCTACAGGCTCTCATGATGCTTTCTGAACTGATTGTCTTTCTGGTTTGTTACACAATTACTTTTAGTGAATCACCTTTTTAATGAGAGCAGAAGTGAAACAGCCAAGCAAACATTTCTCCAGAAAGGCCCACTGGAATTTTAAATGGTTCTTATTTTGTGTTCTTTGCATAATTTGTTACACTAAATATGAAACAGATTTCAACGGCAACTGTAGTGCGTGTGTTGTTATTCAGAAAAGCTCAAGTCTCATAGAACACAATTGCTGGCTAATTCAGAGTTTGTTAAAATTGTAATTGGTGGGCAGAATGACACTGACTAGAAATGATGTCCAATGATTAAATGAAACAAACAATCGGGACAGGTGAGATTCAGCTGAGAAATGACATAACATTTGCTCCTCCTCACCTTTATTCTTGGCAAACTGCATTATGACTTAAGGTTATACGTACTGAGGGAGAGAGCAGCAAAACTTTTACCAAACTGTCTTGTCAGCAGCATTATCATCACCAGTAGAACATGCAAAGAAAGAAACATGGGGTTTGTCTGCACTGGGGACTTGTCCCAGTTACATCCATTGGGGTCTGGCCACCAGTATAGCTGTACCAGTGCAAACCCTGAATGTAGACAAGCAAAGCTGTATAAATCACAATTTGTACCAGGCAGCAGTTTCAAGCAGGGACAAACTACACTGATGCAAATCTTGTTTATAGCAGTTTTGCCTATCTCCACTTTGGTGTTTTATGTAACTTCAAAAACAGCCAGCAAAGGCTGGTTTTGACTGCAGCTCCCTACAATCCAATACCTCACTTTCCAAAATGGAGGATGACCTTTGGTCTCTGCAACAACACCTGCACCCCGACACGTCAATCACAGCTGCTCCGACATAGATTAAGGGTTTGTCTACATTACAAGGCACTACAGCTATGCTGCCTAGTGTAGATACTTACTGCAGAGATGAAAGGGGGTTTTCCATCACTGTAGTCAATCCACCCCCTTGAGAGGTGGTAGCTAGGTTGACGGAAGAATTCTTCTGTTGCCCTAGCTGTGTCTACAGTGGAATTTAGGTTGACCTAACTTTGTCACACAGGGCCTGAAATTTTTCACACCCTGAGTGATGTAGCTAAGTTGACATAAATTCCCTAATGGCTGAAACTCCCAGTGTAGGCAAGGTTGTAATTACAGGTGTTTAGTAAATTGAAATAGTGCTTTATTTCTGCCATATTTTCAGAACATTTTTTTTAAAAAGGTTTTATTATACTGCTCTTTGGGGCAGGAGTTAGTTTTTTTTCTGTGTTTGTACAGTGCCTAGCACAAGGGGTCCTGGTCCATGATTTGGATTTCTTGGTGCTACTGCAATACAAATAAATAAGAATAATAATTAATAATGTTGGTGGAACTGGCAGCACCACCTACAGGTAAAGTTGCCTTACACGTCCCATTATAGGACTCTGTTTGAATTTACTTATAACTTTGCCAAATTGTAACCATCCAGGCTGAAATTCTCCATGCCAGGGGCCTGCTGCAGGCTGAATTTTTGGAAAATTTCAGCCAAAATGGTTCAACCATTTCCAAGAATGAGATTGGGGGAAATGTTGTTTTGCTCATGTTAAAAAATACTTTACAACCTTTTTGTTGAGTTGATTTAGCACCTCCATGCTCTGTGGCAGGGACTTGAAATTTGGGTAGCAGTCGGGTGTCACCCTGGTGTGAGAGATGTGCCTTTTGCTTTCCCAGTGAGAAAAATAGTCTGATTTGGCCATGTTGTAAGCTTTTGAAAAATCATAGTGTGCACATGCTCAGTAGAGACTGGTAAAGTCTGGCAGCTAAATTTTGCAAAGATACTGTTTACACTGAGTACATTTGACGACAGGGGTTTAGAAGCTGAGCAGGACTTTCCCTGCACTTGCTGCAGCTGGAGGCCACTGTGGTGCCAGGCACAGTAACTGAGAGTTGGGAGACTGACTCTCCTGTGGTCTCAAGGTCCCTCCTACTGTTGCCCAGGCAGCATAGAAGAGGAATGATATGAAGATGGGTAAGAGATGAAATTGGGAATGGGGCAGAGGGAGTAGATTGGGACACAGACTCTGGGGTAGAAGCTGAGAGCTGGGCTATTCAGGGGAGGATACTGGGAAAGCTGGGAAAAGTGATGGGGACATGAACTCTGGAGGGATTGGGGAAGGGGAGAAATTTGCATGTACTGGGTAAAGATATTGGGGCTGGAATTAGGAACTGGGGTGGGGTCCTGTGGAAAAAATAGTTTATGAACATGACACTAAAGACGTCATCATAATTCATATGCACAAGGGGTCTGAATTAAGATTGCAGAGGCAACCTTATTTCTGGCATTTCCTAACTTTTGAGTGCTTGACTTTGCAACTTTAATGTTCTTTTAACCTCCTTTTTGTATCTATATATAGACTTAGCACCCAACTTCATGTACAAAATGAAATCAGATTCAGAAATAAGCTGGAAAAGTAGGAAAATCAAATGCATTGATTTAAATTTTAGACATGATTTTATAAATGCTCCCACTGCATACTGCAAAACTTTCCAGCTAAAGTCTGCTACAATCATT
Source organism: Trachemys scripta elegans (assembly GCF_013100865.1). Lineage (NCBI taxonomy): Eukaryota > Metazoa > Chordata > Testudines > Emydidae > Trachemys > Trachemys scripta. The sequence goes on from NC_048302.1 coordinate 113,961,087, forward strand.
ATTCTGGAATACATCAGCTCACCTTTGGTAAAATACATCCCTTTATAAAGTCAGTACTTCTGTAAACAGTCCTCCTTGGGCTGTCAGAATTTGAACCTGGACCCTCAGCACTAAAAATATGAGTCCTTTAGCTTCAAACAGATCAGCCTAAATTCCCTAGCTGCCAGCTATAATAGACTAATTAACTTCCTATATTGACCAGCCACTAAAGAGCAACAAGATCATTTAAACAATCTTCTACCTGAAAATCACCCATTCACACCAAACTCAGTAATAACTAGCTGTATTGTTGTATCAGTTGTAGGGCTGTAATGTAAGTAACCTTCAGAGAAATCCTTCCTAAGCCTTCTTGGTCAGAGTTCTGGAGCTGCCTAGGCACTCCAAAACCTGCAAAATATCTACATCAAAACCAGCTCTTGCTCCAAAGGAATTCAGTGACAAAACTATTGGCTTCATTGGGAGAAAAATCACACCTTTGATTTTTCAAGCAAAATTGTTAAGTCCATGCCTCATCTTCACCCCAACTCCTCACTGAGGTAGCTCCCTTTGTTCTCCTTTCTTTGTTCTAATACAGTTGCAAAGGCTATTGGTTTGTGTGACGGAAGGATCTGAATCTTTCAATCATTCATATTTAATGTAAAATAGAAAGACTGATAAGATGAAATGACAAAGAAAATGCACTGTAAATCCTGACGATTTAAAGACAAACTGAGCTTGACTCAGACTAACACCTCCAGGCAGGAACAACTGACCTGGAAACCAGAAGCCAGTCACCTTGGTCCTAAGGGGTGGGCAAAATCAAAAGGGGCATTTAAAATGCTAGGCTTTCAAAAAAGAAATTGGAAACTGCTCCCAGACCTAGGCTATGTCTACACTAGGGTGACCAGATGTTCTGATTTTATAGGGACAGTCCCGATTTTTGGGTTTTTTTCTTATATAGGCTCCTATTACTCCTCCCTTCCCCACCCCATCCCAATTTTTCACACTTGCTGTCTGGTCACCCTAGTCTACACTACGGACCTTACAGCGGCACAACTGAACTGCTGCAGCTGTGCCGCTGTAAGGTCTCCTGTGTAGCCACTCTATGCCAGCGGGAGAGAGCTCTCCTGGCAGTATAATTAAACCACTCCAACCAGTGGCGGTAGCTACGCCGGTGGGAGAGCATCTCCTGCCGACATAGCGCTGTCCACACTGGCGCTTTTGTTGGTGAAACTTTTGTTGGTCAGAAGTGTGTTTTTTCACACTCCTGAGCGACAAAAGGTTTACCGACAAAAGTGCTAGTATAGACATAGCCCGAGACAAAGAGGGCTGATGCTAGAAGGTGAAGGAAGTGCACAGGAAGCAGAGACTATTGTACCTCCCCTCCCCAAAGAAGTCATATCGGGTCAAGTGTTATTGCAGAGAGTTTCAAATGCAAAAATGTTTGTTCATTCATACCTAGCAGTCTTCCATTTAAAGTCAATAGAGGTTGGTTGCATAATGCCATTGCACCTTTAAAAGTTCCCCCACATGTTCTATCACATAAAGGCAGACAACTAAATATTGCCAAATTCTGTAAGCACTTGAATACAAATGCAAGAAATTTAAATACAAAAATGGGTGAATCAGAGTGCTTGGTATTAAATGAGGATATTGATATAATAGGCATCACAGAAACTTGGTGGAACAATGACAATCAATGAGACACAATAATACCAGGTGATAAAATATATAGGAAAGACAGAGTAAGTCATGCTGGTGGGAGTGGTACTATATGTGAAAAAAAGGATGGAGTCCAATATAGTATAAATCTTAAATGAATCACACAGTATCATAAAATTTCTATGGATAGAAATTCCATGCTTGAATAATAAAAGTATAGCAATAGAAATACACTACTGACCACATGATGGTGAGGGGGACGGTGAAACGCCTAGGGAGATTAGAAAGGTTACAAAAACAGAAAACCCTTCAACTATCCCCATATTGACTGGGTACATATCACCTCTGGATCGGATACAGAGATAAAATTTCTAGACACCATTAATGACTGCTTCTTGGAGTAGCAAGTTCTGGAACCCGCAAGGGGAGAGGCAATTCTTGATTTAGTTCTAAGTGGAGAACAGGGTCTGATCCAAGAGGTGATTATAGCTGAACTGTTCAGTATATATGTAATTAAATTTAAATCATTGTGTGTATGTGTATGTATGTATGTATAAATACTAAAGAAACCCAACACAGTAGTATTTAACTTCAAAAAGGGGAACTACAAAAAAATGAGACTAGTTAAATGGAAATTAAAAGGAACAGTTACCATAATAGAAGCTCAAATTAAATATATACCCCAATTTATAAAAAAAGGACCAAAAGAATGCAACCAGGGATAAAGAGAGAAAAAGAGGCAGTTAGAGACAAAAATACATATTTTAAAAATTGGAAGTCAAATCCTATGATGGAAAATAGAAAGGAACATAAACTCTGGCAAGTCAAGTGTAAAAATATAATTAGGCAGGCCAAAAAAGAATTTGAAGAGCAACCAGCAAAAGATACAAAACTTAACAGCAAATTTTTTTGTAAGTGCATCAAAATCAGGAAGCCTGCCAAACAATTGCTGGGGCCACTGGACAATCAAGGTTCTAAAGGACCACTTAAAGAGGACAAGGCCATTGTGGAGAAGCTAAATGAATGCTTTGCATCAGTCTTCACTGCAGAAGATGCTAGGGAGATTCACTTGATCCATTCTTTGTAGGTGACAAATCTGAGGAATTGTCCCATATTGAAGTGTCAGTAGAGGAAGTTTCGGAACAAATTGACAAATTAAACAGTAATAAGTCACCAGAACTGAATGGTATTCACCCAAGAGTTCTGAAAGAACTTAAATACGAAATTGCAGAACTACTAACTGTGGTATGTAACCTATCATTTAAATCAGACTCTGTACCAGATGACTGGCGGATACAGTGCCGGCTCCAACTTTTTTGCCGCTTCAAGCGGCGGGGAAAAAAAAAAAAAGAGCCCAATCAAGCTGCCGTCGAGTTGCCGCCGATCTGGAGCGGACCGATTGAGTTGCCGCCGAAGTGCCACCACCACCACTGAAAACCTGCCGCCCCGAAAATGGACGCACTGCCGCCCCTTTCCATTGGCTGCCCCAGGCATCTGCTTCCTTCGCTGGTGCCTGGAGCCGGCCCTGGGCGGATAGGTAATATAATGCTGATTTTAAAAGAAAAAAAAGACTCCAGAGATGATCCTGGCAATTACAGGCCAGTAACCCTGATTTCAGAAACAAACTTTCAATCTTACACAGAGCAGCAGCAGAAGAGCTCTGTGTAAGCTCAAAAGCCTGTCTCTTTCACCAACAGAAGTTGGTCCAATAAAAAATATTACCTCACCTACCAATGTCTCTAGAATTATCAGACACATAAATGAACATGATTTGTCGGGGAAGAGACAACACGGCTTTTGTAACAAGAAATCATGTCTCATAACCATATTAGAATTATTTGAGGGGCTCAACAAACAAACGGACATGGGTGATCCAGTGGATCTAGTGTACTTGGACTTTCAGAAAGCCTTTGACAAGGTCCCTCACCGAAGTCTCTTAAGCAAAGTAGGCAGTCATGGGATAAGAGGGAAGATCCTTTCATGGATCAATAACAAAAGACAGGAAACAAAGGGTAGGGAATAAGTGGTTTACTTTTCACAGTGGAGAGAGCTAAAGAGCCAGGTCCCACAAGGATCTGTATTGGGACCAGTGCTGTTAAACAAATTCGTAATAATCTGGAAAAAGGAACAAATAGTGAGATGTCAAAGTTTGCAGACGATACAAAATTACTTAAGACTGAGAAGAGTTTCAAAGGGATCTCACAAAACTGGGTGACTGGCCAACAAAATGGCAGATGAAATTCAGTGTTGATAAATGCAAAGTAATGCATATTGAAAAACATAATCCCAGCTATACATATAAAATTAAGGTGTCTAAATTAGCTGTTACCACTCAAGAAAGAGATCGTGTAATCATTGTGGATAGTTCTCTGAAAACATCTGTTCAGTGTTCAGCAGCAGTCAAAAAAGAAAGCAGAATGTTAGGAACCATTAGGAAAGGGATAGATAATCAGACAGAAAATATTATAATGCCACTGGATAAATCAGTGGTATGCCAACACATCGAATACTGTCTGCAGTTGTGGTCACCCCATCTCAAAAAAGATATTTTAGAATTGGAAAAAGTACAGAGAAGGGTAACAAAAATTATTAGGGATATTGAACAGCTCACAGGCACTGGCTTCCTCAAGGCTCTGGGGGTGCTCAACCTCCTGCTCCACCCCAGGCCCTAACCTTACCTCCCCAGTCCCCACTGCTGCCCTGCCTCTTCCCACCCAGTTCCACCTCCTCACCTGAGCGTGCCCCATCCCCGTTCCTCCACCTTCCCCCAGCACCTCCTGCATGCCGCGGAACAGCTGATCACAGCGGGCAGGAGGTGCTTGGAGGGAGTGGGAGGAGTTGACTGGCAGGGCCACCGGCAGATGGGAGGCGCTGGGGGAAGGAGGGGGGCAGCTGGCTGCCTGTGGGTGCGAAGCACCCACTAATTCTTTTTCTCTCTTTTTCTTTTCTTTCATTATTAAAGCTTTTGTTTTTAGTTGTTAAAGGATTAGCATCATGTGATTATTGAGTAAGATCTTAGTTATATACTGACCTGGCTAAGTGGCTGATCCCTTGGGATTAGAAGGATATATTTGATTAAATTGGTTTTCAGTAACCACATATCATAAACTCCAGTGTCTGGTGAGCCAAGGGCTGTGATGCCTACGGAGACTGCATTTTTGACTTCTCATTAACCAGGGTGGTGAGCCAGAACTTCACCTTTGTTACTGGCTTGGTATAATTTAATGATAGAATAACCACCAGTTTGGAGTGAGTCTGCCCTGTTTCTCAGCAGTCTGTCCTGAATTTGGCATCTTCCTCTGTGACCCACTGAGGTATGGTGACAGGCCGTTCTTACGTTAAGTGCTGATGTAACCTCAGTCAACATGCCTGATCTGAGAATGGATTCACATATTGAATGGGTCTCATGTTCAAAAATGGTCTCAGACCCTGAGACCATAAAGGACGGGGGTGCAAACGGGACAAGTGGGAAGAGGTATTTTGAGACATTTCAAGTCAGACGGTGTGTCCAATGTGAAGAGAGGGATATAGCTATGAATGGCTGGGAGACTGAAAAGGTCAGGGTAGGAGAAGGAAAAATGTTACCTTCTAAATGCAAGCTATTTAAAAAAAACCTCACTAACTAAACCTATGGAGGATTTGGCTGGATGAGTTTTGCAAACTTTAAGACTCACTATATTCAGCATGCTCTCTTTTGTTTTACTCTGATTGTCTCTCTTTAGCCTTTAATTAGACCTCTGGATCTCTGCTGTGGATTGGGAATTTCATGCAGACCCATCCTAGAGAGCCCACTTCATTTGAGATTCTTAGTCAAAACAGCACAAATAAGGAGTCACCTCCCATCAAGTGTGTCACTCGCAGGGCAGTGTTCCAATGAACACATGAGAAATGCTTACTGAATACATGACAACTGATCTTAAAGTGGATGAGGTGACAGTGTTCGGAATAATCTTTCACCCGCAGCCACAGATAAACAGTAATATGTCTGTGACTCAGAGAACTGAGGGACAGATCTTCAGTGGGTATAAATGGACATGGCTCTGTTGATGTCAACATAGCTATGCCTCTTGATTTGAAACCCAAACTCTGTGATCCAAAACAGGAGGAGGAAGTTTAAGGTGCTAGGAGGAGAACTTCAGAGGTATGGTGTCTTAGTCTCCTCTCAGCCGCACTAGTGGAAATCAGGAGAAATTCCAATGAAGACAATGGGGAGGCACAGGTTTAAAACTGGTTTAAGTCAGAGAAGAATCAGGAATGGGGTCTGATCCAAAGCTCACTGACATCAATGGGAGTTTCTTCATTGACTTTACTGAACTTTAGAGCAAGCTACTCGTTCCTTGGATTACAGCAGCAGTAGAGTTTCCAGCATTTCTACAGTAGTCAGCCATGTTCTGCTTCACTGAATCTAGGAGAGCCTTGGGGGCATACTCCTATTAACGTATTTGTACAAAACAAAACCAAGTTCTTGTGTGTGTTCTCTCTCTGTTTACCATGTAAATAACTTACTCCACTGTGCATCAAGGCTGGAGTGACCATGCTTTTGCATTTTATCTGTGCAAATTGGACATCTATTACACCATGTCCAAATGGTAATAATAATAATTATTAATAATAATATTGCTACCTTACCAAATAGGATAGTGATGATTTACACCTTTCTTATGGTTAAGAAGATCCAGATATCTGTGCATCTCTGGAACTACTGACAGCCACTTTAAAAACTAAAAAGAAATACATTGTTTTATGAATGAGAACCCTGGCATTTGCTTTCTTATTTAGGATAGATTTCCTCACCCCCACTCCAAATCATCACTACACTCTTTATATCTTTATTATAAAGCTTGCTGTATGGTTAACAATAATCAGATTAAATGTTGCCAATTTTTAAACCATTGCTGATCTAGTTTGATCCCAATGAACAGGCTAAAATATGCAGTAATTTGTACAGCTGGCAACACTTTTAGGAGTAAATACAGGGTTTTGGTTTTTTCTTGAGTTTGGGAGGAGGGGAAGAACAAAGGAAAGGAGCTTGAAATTTCAATAGTTTAATGTTGCTTCAGTGCTGTGTTTAAATATAAAAGAATTTCTGAGGCTGTTCAAGATGTGCCAACAGGTCAAAGTGCTTTTTAGTTCATCTAACTACTTCTTAATAAAGTAGTAACTGTTTGAGGATTTGACAAGTCCCATGGGTCAGGAAACACACATTAAACAGCCTTACAGCAGTTTTCCCCCTTCAGTACTGAACTGATATTGTATGACGTAAAAGGAGAGCTTCCATTCTCTTGCATGCATGCCAAACAGGCATCTCTTTCAATCTCTTTTTTGAGTGCTAGGATGTAGGGACTTTTCATCTTAAATATAAATCATGCCTAGTTCCCTACCAAAAAATAAATAAATAAACTAAAATAAAAATAAAAATGGTGATGGAATATGAAGGGGATAAGTGAAAGGGGGGAAGAGAAATAAAAGGGACTGAGAGACAAGAAGAGTTAAAAGACAAGTGTCCTTCTTTTCCTCTATTTCGTGCTTTCCCTATTAACTCCTCTTCTTTTTCCTTCACCCCCCTTTTCACTTTCTTCCCTTTCTTTTATTTTTCTCACCCTTTAAACAATTTTTCTTCTGCCTTCCATTATTTTTATGTAGATGTATTAAAGTGAACATATTCAAAGCTCTAAATATTTGTTCCTCAGTTTCATATTCAAAAGCCAGCACAGTGGGGCTAAGGCAGCTCCCTGCCTGCCTTGGCTCTGTGTGTCTCCTGGAAGCAGCAGCATGTCCCCACTCCGGCTCCTAGGCATAGGGGCAGCCAGGGGGCTCTGCGTGCTGTCCCCGCCCCAAGCGCCTGCTCCACAGCTCCCATTGGCCACGAACTGCAGCCAATGGGAGTGGTGGGGGCAGTACCTGCAGACAGGGCAGCGCACAGAGCCGCCTGGCTGCACCTCTGCGTAGGAGCCAGAGGGTGGGTATGCTGCTGCTCTCGGGAGCTGCCTGAGGTAAGCGCTGCCCAGAGCCTGCACCCCTCACCCCTCCCACACCCCAACCCCCTGCCCTAGCCCTGATCCCACTCCTGCCCTCTGAACCCCTTGGTCCGAGCCCGGAGACCCTCCTACAGCCCAAACCCCTCATCCCTAGCCCCACCCCAGAGCCTGCACCCCAGCTGCAGCCCTCACCCCCCCCCCCATACCAACCCCCTGCCCCAGCCCGGAGCCCCCTCCTGCATCCCGAACCTCTCATCCCCGGCCGCACCCCAGAGCCCGCACCCCCAGACAGAGCCCTCACCCCCTCCCACACCCCAACCCCCTGAGCCATCCTGGTGAAAATGAGCGAGTGAGTGAGTGTGGGGAGAGCAAGCAACAGAGGGAGGGGGGATGGAGTGAGCGGGGGCAGGTCCTCAGAGAAGGGGTAGGGGGCGGAGCAAGGGTGTTCAGTTTTGTGTGAGTATAAAGTTGGCAACCCTATCTCTCTCTCTCTCTCTCTCTCTCTCTCTCACACACACACACACACACACACACACGTGTATGGATAGTCTCATCTGCTCTGCAGCAGTTTGACCTAAATTCTGTAGCAAGACTCTTGTATTTATAACCATCCCTGGCAGTGGACTGGAAATTCTGCAGTAGCTTCATTGCAGTGTTTTAGTAGAGCAGTAGAGCATGTCAAGTATCATCCTTTCTGTCCATGTGGCTGCAGGTTCAAATCCTGTGTAATATGTCATAGAGGAGGTGAATATTCTCTTCTGTATGGCTTACCTGTCTATGGGTATTGTTCTATCTGACCATATGAGAGGGTCTGGGCTCCAAGCTCACATGATTATTATTTTTTTGTTTACTTTTTTTTTTAAGGCCAGACTAGATGATTTAATGACCCTTCTTGGCCTTACGATCTATGATTAAGCAAAAGCTGAGAGCAGAGTTAGTTGAAAAACAATTCAAAATTTCAATGACATCTTTTGCTGAAATTTCAAATGTTGACTGAAAAACACAGAACAAATTATTCACAGTAATTTTCATTCCAGTTTTTAACCAGCTCTTAAACTGAAATTTGTTAGTGAAATAAATATGATCTGTTATAATACAATCAAAAGAGATCTGGTTTTAATCTGACATTCTACTTGTTTAACACTGCCTCTGGATTTTTTTAATTTTCACTGTGCTGCAGAAGTGTGTACTGAAAACAGGGCAAGATTCCACATTTTTGGTAGGCCTGTGAAACACGTTGCCACCATAACTTCTCCACCCACAAAACACTGACTCCCGTCCTATCCCTCCCTTTCAAGCCTCTTTCCCAAACTAACTCTTGTCCATCATGATCACACCCCTATAAACTCTACTGTGTATGAACAATACACTCTCCATTTTAATAACTAAATAAGATAGCTACGTGTCCCCTGAAAATTGGGACTATTTCAGCCCAGAATCTGCCTGCCAATGCATACAGCTCTATTGCTGAAGTTGCAGCTGTGATAAGGCCGTGCTACCACTCTAATGTCTTGGGGGAAGAATTTTCTTGCACTTCCTTTGTCTACCAGGGACTTCTGTGGTCTATGCCTCAGGCTTATTGTGGGGATCAGAATTTGGCCTATTATAGTTAAGGGATAATCTCTGTTGCTTTGTAGTACTCAAACAATAAATGACTTTGATTGATGGCTAAAGCAAAGATGAGACGTTTATTCCATCTCTAAAGCTGTTAATTGTGAGCATACTAGAAGGCAATGGGGGATAGTCACAATTGCACAAAAAACTAGTGCAAAAAAGAACAGAAATGTGCTTCTCTTCCACCAGGATCTCCGTGTAGTACTCAACATCTGTCTCAGATTCCAGTGACAGATCAACACACTTTGGGGCATGGACATTAATAATTTAGCATGAGCGAAGCTAGACTGATTAATATCCTCAAAGCACACCAGGTTGGGCCTTCTTAGAAAGGATTATGTGATCTCCAACATACTGTATAAATCAACAAGGGTTTTCAGTGTCATTTGTGAGACCTGCAATGCAATTATATCTATCAATCCCTTTATTTATAACAGTCACCACTGTATCTGTTGTCTATACACAATCTATTCAGCATCACTGTAAAGATACCAACATGTTACATGGGTTCTGCAGGGCTTGTAACTCTATTTTTCAATAACAAAGGGCCAAATTCTGCATTACTCAGGGTGGAAAATCATATTGACTTCAACTGGCATTTTGCCTGTGTAAAGTGTTTAAGTTTTAGCACAGGATGAGTAATTACCAAAGTACACACCAGATCCCTTCCAAAGAGTCATCTTGCTGATGTCCTTTTGTCACACAGCCTAGAAGATGTACTGTAATAAGTGAGCAATCACATTGCTATTAATTGGCATCCCATGTATTTACTGATAGATTAGTCCCTGAGAATCCGTCTCATTGACAGCATGAGGCATAATATGATAATATGTAAAGGAAACAATTTTGGAAAACAGATGCAAACAAAACCACAGAGTAACATTTTCTTTTGATGTGTGGTGCTGTATCACAGCCATTTAACTTAATCCCACAAATAACAGCCCTACAGTTGCATATTGAAACCACATAAAACTTTACCAAATGCTGTAATACTTTGTAATGATAAAGTATTTTGACTGTTTTAAAAAAAATAAATTTACTTTACAGTTACTAATAGCCATTTACCAAGACATCAACATTAAAATTGGCATCTTACGTTTATTATTTTACACAGATGCCAGATTCATTCGTGCTCCAGAGCTGTCACTGTATAATTTAATCTTTCTTAAAACAAAATCAATATTGTTTTCTGGTTTGCACTATATCTTTCTCTCAATGCAACCATCACGTCTTCAAACCTTTCTGAAAATGATCCTTCCCTTCCCCAAAAACCCCCTCCTTGTGCAAGTATAATTCTGGAAAGCTGTATTTTATTTTGATCTGTTCCTCTTTTCCTTAGGAAAAAAACCCTGAAGCATAGACAAGCAAGCGTAATATATTACCTCTGTTGGCTTAGCTGGACAGCAGCGGGGGCTTGTAATAAGGATGTGGTAATACACCACAAGGAATCTGTAGACTCATAAAACCTGACCTTATAAATCTCTACGTTTATCAATTCCATACAGCAGCCACTCCCTGCGGTGGAAGTCTCAGACCAATAAACCTGCAGTTGATAACCATATAATTTATCCTCAGTTTTTTCCCCACCAAGCCAGCTAATCATTCTACATTAATAACGTCTGTAAAAAATTGAAATGTCATTTTAAAATAAAGATACCATCTGATCATTCTCGTTACCCTACATACAATTAAAATGTTAAGCAAATGAATATACATGTATAGCAAAGCATCCTAGAAATGCTTAATTCATATGTTTGTATTTCTTTTGTTTTTTGAAGTGCCTTCTGCTGTGAAATACTGTTTTTCTGTTTTCTCACTTTATTTAGCTTCCTACATTAGGTCGGCTTAATAGTTTCTCTCACTGTGTGATATAAATTCAAGAAACAGGGACACAGGTTTAGGTTGCAAGTATACTGAAACTATGGAATATGCCCTCTTTTGTAAGGCTGGCAATACCTTTAAAACACTGTGATTTCTGGTTACGCATCTTAAGAGCATTAAGAAGCAAACCCTGTCCCTGCACCAAAGCAGACTTCAGAGGCTTGGCACAGGGGAACTCTGCAAGGGGTTGGAGTAATCCTCCCGCCAGGCCTTGGAATGGCAGCAGAGAGGCAGAGGCTGCTTATTGAAGCCTCATGACTGCAGTAGCTTGCTCTTTTCTCCCTTTCCAACAGTGGTGGAGGAGAGGTTGGCAAATGAGGACAGGCCTGATCCTTCATCAGCTTATTTACTATTCATATTCCAACAGGGGCCTAGAGACCTCAACCAGACAGGGTACTGTACAACCCCGCCTTGCCTTAATCCTCAGTGCCAGAACCCCTGCATGCAGAACTATGGTCCACAGAGACTCTCAGGGTACATCCCCCTGCCCCTTCTCACTGTCCTGATTCCTGCATAGTGGGGCAGGGTTTGCCCCTAAATACCAGATTTCGACACGCCTTGTGCACCCAGTTTTGAATGCAGAAGGGCTGCTTCTGCTGGCTTAGGTCCTAAATTTGCATGTAGAAAGTGACTAAACAAACATTCTTCTCTGGTTCCCAAGCCCATGCCCTCCCACACAAGGTTTCCATTTTCAGCTACACACACATGATGTGCACCAACAAAACTGCCAGGCTATTATGATATTCAGTCAGAAAGTCTGGTGACCTAGATGCAGCCTGGCCAGCAAGAACGAGGATGAAGTTAGGCTTATTCATTTGATATTCATCTTACATTTAAATGCGATTGTGCAGCATACTCCTCCCACAATGGGCCCAGCTCTGCAGCAGGTCCACATGCTAATTTCCTATTAGAGTTATTCAGTTTCATAGAGAATTAGCTGCAAAATCAGGCCCAATGTGAGTGATTTGTTCTTTTAGCTCCGTAAGAGTTAATAGTTGTTATTCAAATAAATCTCTTACACTTCAAGAGGAGATATGACCCTGACTTCTGTAACTTACAAGAAAAAAAACTCATACCCAATAAGATTAACTCAGATCACACTGAGAGACAGATCACGGTGCAACATTTGTTCCATTTCTATATCTTACAAGTACCCTATGAATGCAGTTGGCTGGTATGTGTTTAAAAGGGACAATTTTGTATCCTATCAGACTTTTAGGTTGAAATGAGACCCTCAACATTTTTTTTTTTTTTAAATCAAGGTCTGGTCTGATCTGCATGGTTATTAAAGGTCCTATGACACTTTTTCTAAGAGTAGGGGTTTGTCCTGTGTCTTCAGCCAAGAAGTTACTCTTTATTCCTATTACCCTGCAGTGTTGTGTGTGGGATTTGGCTATCATCCTCCACACCAGAGTAGGCTGCACATTAGTATGTACTGTATATAGTTTGCAAAGTGCTCTGGGATGAAAGAGGCTTTAGAAACAAAATGTTATTAATGAGAAATTCATAAATATAAATATCTTTCATTCTTAATCCTTTGATTAAGTAGGACAAACCCCTACTCTTAGTAAAAGTGTCATAGGACCTTTAATAATCATGCAGATCAGACCAGATCTTGATTTTAAAAAAAAAATGTTGAGGGTCTCATTTCAACCTAAAAGTCTGATAGGATACAAAATTGTCCCTTTTAAACACATACCAGCCACTGAATGCCCATGGGCATTCCCAGTAACGCTTATGTTAATGATCATCATATTAGGCAAGCAATCCAGGAGAGAGGTGATTCTATAAAGCTTAATTTTAGGTGACTAGTTCCATTGAAATTAACGGAACAAATCTGCCTCAGATAGGGCACAAATCTGTAAACTTTACACATGGGAATAGTCCCATTAACTTCAGCAGGCCAGATTATGTCCTTGTTTTAGGGTTTGTCTACACAACACCAACACAACAAAAGAGATGTTTTCTTAATTTTGGTTAGCTAGCTCTGGGTAAAATAGTAGTGAAGTCACAACAACTGGGCTTTTAACTCAGGTTAACAGCTGGAGTTAAAGCCTATAGGTGAGCTGGGGGTTGAACTCAAGCTGCTAACCCAAGTTAGAAGCAGAGTTGCTGTGTCTTCACTGCCACTTTTAACCCAAGTTAACTAATTAATTTTAGCTAATCTGAGATAAGAAATTTTTTTTTGCAGTGTAAACATACCCCCATACTCAGCTTTGCAGAGAAGTAAAGCTAAACCCACCAAAACCTGTGCCATCTGGGTAAGACTGAGCTACCTGCATCTTAAATCTGAGTCCAGCTGTGGGGCAAATTACAGCCCCTGTCCTCTGGATAATCCCACCCCCTTCCAGAAACATGTAGTCCAGGAGAAGCCAGAGAGGAAGGGGGAGTGGCCAAAACTGCTTCCAGTCTATGCACTGGCCAGTGGAGCTGGACACTAGGGTGGGTGGGAAATATCCTGAATCATAGAATGGTAGGACTGGAGGGAACTTGAGAGGTCATCTAGTCCAGTCCCCTGCACTCATGGCAGGACTAAGTATTATCTAGACAATCCCTGACAGATGTTTGTCTAACCTGCTCTTTAAAACTTACCTCAGAGATTCCACAACCTCTCTAGGCAATTTATTCCAGTGCTTAACCACCCTGACAGGAATTTTTTTCTAATGTCCAGCCTAAACCTCTCTTGCTGCAATTTAAGTCCATTCCTTCTTGTCCTATCCTCAGAAGTTAAGAAGAACAATTTTTCTCTTTCTCCTTGTAACAAGCTTTAATGTACTTGAAAACTGTTATCATGTCCCCTCTCAGTCTTCTCTTCTCCAGACTAAACAAACCCAATTTTTTTTCAATCTTCCCTCATAGGTCATGTTTTCTAGACCTTTAATCATTTTTGTTGCTCTTCTCTGGATTTTTTCCAATTTGTCCACATCTTTCCTGAAATGAATTCAGTAAAGAGGTGTGAAATCAACTTCCTCCGAAGAGCAGTGGGGGAGAAAAGGAGGAATTTTGACTCTTCAAGACACAGTTCTTTCCTGGGTCTATGGCTAGGGGTGCAGCTACATGCTACCCCTCATTAAAGGATGGGCAGGCAGGCTCAGTCTAGTTTTATTGGTTTCTGTGAATTTAGGGCCAGATTCTGCGAGCAGTGAGGGCACTCAGCATCTTGCAGGATCTGACTCTGAATGGTTAAGGGTTTGCAGGAGTATGGGTACAGGACTGGACCAATAGGTAGTATATAACATTGCAAACATATACCCTGATGTAGGCTGATAGAGTATGAAACAAACATGCCATCAGAAATGTTCTGGAAGAAAAAAACCACACTAAAAACAAAAAATCCAAACATAGCTATTTTCCTGCATATATATATATATATATATATATATATATATATATAT